>NW_026068025.1:909396-915571 GCF_014885135.2 Alexandromys fortis | reverse complement strand
ATATATATATACACACACATATATATATAATAAAATTGTCTTCAGGCTATGTATACATGATATAGTTGAAACATAAATCATTTTTCTATTTAGACTTTGTCTCATCTCCTTGACATCATGTAATATCAATGTAAATACCCCCAAATGTAGGGAAAAAAATCCAAAATACTAAACTTCACCTGACTCAAACATTTATGGTAAGGGACACCAACCCGTATGAGGCTTTTGATGGAATCAAGCTGAGACACAAGCCAGAGAATGGGGCTAAGGGGCAAGTTAGGGTCTTACTGGGAACAATTTCTGCTAAGAAGACAACAGAGCTCTTGTGCACTTGGATGGCGATAGCTGTATGTGTACTCACTACCACCTTTTGTACTTTGTGTTATGTGCTCAGGGTGAGTTTTATGTCAAGTGTATTTTACCACAATAAAAAACAACAAAGCATTCAGCCATCTGCTTGCCTTACTTGTATGTGGGGATAGGAAGAGAAAAGGCCCATCATGGCGCCCAGAACTTCTTGTCAGATGCAAGTAGGCCTTTAGTATTGTATCAGTTCCTATATGATCCAGATATGGAGCAAAAAGGAAAGGCTAGGCAACAGTGGGGTTTCAGGCTCCTTGCTTGTACTCTCCTGAAAAGCAATAGGCCTAGCCTCTTCAGGCTCCATTATGTCGGTGGGCCATCATGCCCCTCACTTCAACAAACACTCTGGAAGCTTCTCTTCTTTTTTAGGGAAATAATGCCTGGACTCCACACACACTAAAGGAAAAGAAAGATTCCCAAAAGTGAGTGCCATTTTAGCTCTGCCTGAAAAGGCAATGGTCAGACCAGGGACCTTAACTGTCCTACTTAGCCATCCAGAGTCCTAAAGCTCCCAGAGCTAGTGCTACTATCCACCTCCTGAGGGGACACTGTGACCATCAGGCATTTCACTCGTTGCTTCACAGCCCAGCCAAGGGCTAGGGGATGTCTTTTCTTCACTATTTCTTAAGTGTTTTCTGGATATCATTATTTCCCCTTTTTGTGAGAGAAATTCAAATTTATCACATTCCCAACAACACTTCTGGGACTACCCTACTTTCTAGTTCACCACAGCTGGGAAGCGCTAATTCCACATATCTTGTTATGCCTGGTCCACTGAACCCCACTTAGACAATATGAAAAGAAATCAAGAATTATCAAGACCCCAATCACAGTGGAAACCTGAAGTCTGGCTGGTAAAAAGCATTTAAAAGAAAAACGGTGGTGGTGGTGGTGGTGGTGGTGGTGGTGGTGGTGGTGCACGACTTTAATCCCAGCACTCAGGAGGCAGAGGCAGAGGCAGGTGGATCTCTTTGAGTTTGAAGACAGCCCAGTCTACAAGAGCTAGCTCCAGGACAGGCTCCAAAGCAACTCTGTCTCGAAAAACAAGAAAGAAAAGAGAGATAGAGATAGAGATAGAGATAGAGATAGAGATAGAGATAGAGATAGAGAGAGAGAGAGAGAGAGAGAGAGAGAGAGAGAGAGAGGAGGAAGGGAGGGAGGATAATGTATAACAGAAAAATGACAACTTGAAACAGATTGTGACTAAGTGTTAAGGGAGGAAGTCAGCCATAAAATGCTACAACTTACTGGTGCAGTCAATCTGCTGGGAAGGGCAGGCTACCAGTGAGGGCTGCCATTTAGCCAGCATAACAAGAGGACCAGAGGCAGTCACAGACTGCTGAAAGATGCTATTTTTAGATGCAAGCACCCAGATGGGGGTACTTCATAAGTACCAGGATCCAAGAATGCCATAGGAAATATGGACGTGCTGGGCGGTGGTGGCGCACGCCTTTAATCCCAGCACTCGGGAGGCACAGGCAGGCGGATCTCTGTGAGTTCAAGGCCAGCCTGGTCTACAAGAGCTAGTTCCGGGATAGGCACCAAAGCTACAGAGAAACCCTGTCTTGGGGAGGGGGGGAAATATGGATGTGTTCCCTGAGTGAGTTGCACACACAAGCAGGAGAGGTACAGAGGGTCCCACAGAAACCTCTCAAAATGAAGAAAGGCTGTAAGATAACCCTAGTCTGTCATCTATTATCCCAATCCAGGAAATGGGTAAGTTCTGTGTCCTGTGTTAATAATTAATAACAAATCAAACATTTTAAGTTTAAAAAAGTGTAAATAAGTCACCGGCCAAATAATTCAGACTTTCTTAGTCTGGTCATTACAGAAACTTTAAGCTGATTCTCCTTTTTGTGGGCGATGTCTTATGCATCCTTGGCCTCCCACTGGTATATACCAATAGCATCACTACTCTGGTTGTTTCAACCAAACCACACAACTGCCATAGCCTTGAGGAACACTAACCCCACTGAAGACCATGGCTCTAAAAGGCAATCAGAAAGAACATAGTAAAAGTTCTCATGAGAGCAAACACAGGCATCTGTCTATTCTCAGGTCTCATCCAAATGGGCAGAGGGTGGTAGAGGACAACATGTTTTCTTGCCCCAGGGAATGGTTACAAATGGTAAACAACCCTGACATGTTGCAGACCAGAGGGCATGGGTAAGTTCCCCTCACCCTCAGTCCTAGCAAGAGGAACCCTCATGCTACTTCCTTCCTGACTTCTATTGAAATGGCCTCTTCCTTCTTGGCCCCTATCCTGACTAACTCCTGTTGCCTGGTCTTCACTGTGGTGGCCTCCTTTGTAGCTTTTATGTGAGCTTCCTGATGCAACATGGAAAAGTCTTACAAAGTGATACTTTAGAAGACATTTCAACATGACTGCCACTGCTGGTTCTGCCACTTCACTCTCAGAAGTACTAGGCCATGTGCACTACCCTGGTCTGGGAAGAAAAACATCAACTGGCTACATGATTTGTCTTTCCAGATACAAGGACATGTAAAAATGGCCCATGCACAAACACTTTTGGAACTGGATGCCCCCCCCGCCCCGAAATGTCCTTTCTTCAAGTTTTTCCTCCTTTTCTTTCTCACAGTCCTGACACAGAGTCACCTCTGCCTTAACCCATACCCTGTACGCTGGCTATTTTATTTTAGTTTTCCAATTTGACATAAGTTCAGAGTCATCTGAGAAGAGGGAACCATAATTAAAAAAAAAAAAAGCATCCATGTGACTGTCTGGTAGGCAAGTTGGTGGGGCATTTTCTTGATTAATATGAAAGGGCCCAGTCCACTATGGGCAGTGGCACTTTGGGCAGGTGGTCCTGTGTTGTACAAAAGTACAAACTGAGATCAAGTCCGTAAGCAGTGTTCCTCACTGATCACTGCTTCCTTTCCTGTCTCCAGGTTCCTGCCCTGCTTAAGTTCTTTGTTTGGCTTCCCTCAATGATGGACTATGATCAGGACCTGTAGCCAAATAAACCCTTTCTTTCCCAAGTTGTTTTTAATCATGGTCTTCATTGCAGTAATAGAGATCAGGTTTCTGGGAGATGCTATGGACCAAAAAGTGTCAGCACACCTGGCTCAATGGTCTTATTAAGAAGCACTGTTAAGGACAGCAGCAAGCAGCCACTCTCTTTGTGCTGATGTGACTGAATCAATGGAATAATGAATTCTTCTAGGTTTCAGTGGGGCCTACATAAAGAATCCCTGTGCTGACTGTCAGACGCTCATGGTCTGAACCCAACACATAATCAAATGACCTCTAGAGGTTCCAACACTCTTCACTAGTTACAGAACTTAAGACCGGGGCTTATGGGAGACCTAACTCCTATCCCAGAGCTGCTGCCCACTGACAGCTAAGACAGGAGGACAGCAAGAGAGGAGTAGAGTCTGCCGTCCGTACCTCCTGAACTCGGAGAACATCATGCATGTCTACCTGTTCCTGTTTCTAACTGGGTCACTGTCAGTGCCCACTTCAAATTACTCTGGCTCACAGATGGCTCTTGAGCAAAACCCCCCGTGCTTCACTCTCAGGTTCATCAAAAGGAACAATGGGGAAAAAATCTTAAGCAATCAATGAGGTGACAGTTGGGGGGGGGGGGCTAGAGGTACAATATCATGCCCATTAATGATCTCAGAATAAAAGGAGTGAGATGCCACATTAAAAAGCATAGGTGGAAAGGGGCCTGCTTGGCACATGTGAATGCTAATGATCATTTCCCAGATTCTAGTGTCCTAACCCTCTGCAAAGTCCCTGCAGACAGTTAACTCACACTATAGGGTCTCACAGCATCAGAGTCAAGAAACCTGCTCTGGGCCGGGCGGTGGTGGTGCACGCCTTTAATTCCAGCACTTGTGAGGCAGAGGCAGGAGGATCTCTGCAAGTTCAAAGTGAGCCTGGTCTACAAGAACTAGTTCCCAAACAGGCTCCAAAAGCTACAGAGAAACCAAGAGAAGAGGAGGGGAGGGGAGGGGAGGGGAGGGGAGGGTAGGAGGAGGAGAGGAGAGGAGAGGAGAGGAGAGGAGAGGAGAGGAGAGGAGAGGAGAGGAGAGGAGAGGAGAGGAGAGGAGAGGAGAGGAGAGGAGAGGAGAGGAGAGGAGAGGAGAGGAGAGGAGAGGAGAGGAGAGGAGAGGAGAGGAGAGGAGAGGAGAGGAGAGGAGAGGAGAGAAACCTGCTCTGGGTGCAGCAAGTGGACCAATCTATTTGAAACAGCATGACTAGACTTTCCTGGGGGGTCCCAGTCTTCACAGGCACCACAGTGCATACCTGCACACACTTGTCTACTCAAAAGACAGAGGAGGAGGCAACCAATGCTTCATTTAGGAGAGAGAAATTTCCTTTAAGAAAAGGGGGGTGACATGGGTAGAAATAGAGGCAGGCATTCTGTTCTACTTGACTGGACTGGGGGTTTGGCCTTGGAACAAGAGCAGCAAGCACTTACCCCACCCATGATGCAGGCAGAAAACCAGGTAGTGAAGGAGAAGAAAGAAGGTCTTCTGCTCTGATCACAGGACTGGCAGACCTCAGTGCCAGCTAAAAAGAAATCTATACCAACATCTAGTGGGACAGTCCTAGGAAGACAGAACATAAGCCTGCCTGTCTCCACTCAGGCCTGTAGGAACACCATCTCTGCAAACCCTGCTGATCTCCAGGACTTTCCCCAACCTTGAACAAAAGTTACTTCATTCTTCACTGTTTCCTCTCACCAACAACTGCTTAAAAAAAAAAAAAAAAAAAAAAAACCAACAACAAGCAAGCCTGAAGCACAAGATCTGGGTTTTAAGAGTATTTTCTACTTCGTACTACAAGTCCTTTAAAACATCCAAGACTCCTAAACAGAAGCCTGAGTAGGGCTGCATTCACATATGATGTGGCCAGCAGTGCCACAGCTGAGGAGCCTGAGGAGAGCATGGCCAGGATCAGGGAATACTGAGGACACTTACCATCTCATCCAGGGCGTAGCGCAGAAGGCCATGCTCATACAGGATGAAGAATCGTCGCTGCCATTTCTGCAACAGAACACAGAGCTGAGGGTCAGGTCTCCTGGCCCTGGGTCTCAGCTGGCAGAACCCTAATATCTGACACACAGAATCTAAGGAATGCTGGTTCTAAGGCTTTCACTTCTGGAGTAGATGGCAGGAGGAATGAAACCAGATTGTATATGTATAGTGATTCATTAGCCAGGTGGGGTCAGGAGACAGGCCTGCCTAATCACAAGTGACTAATGCTTCCAGATGCTCCATGAAGCTTTTAAAGTTGGAGCTTTCCTTGGAAGTTAGAAACCGTTATATGGTCACTTTTCTATGTTCCTACTGGCAATCAATAGAGCATTTTCATAGAATGTTTGTCAATTGACTGGATGAATAATCTAATGTGATCTGGAATAACGTGATGATGCAGGGATGGTGACAGACAGCATCCCTTCCAAGAAAGTCTGGGAAATGGTATAAAATGGTTTGGTTTTGTGACTGTCAGGGAAAGAAAGCAGACAGCCAAGAATGAGGAATTCAACAGTAGTGGAACAAGCTAACAAAAATCAAACAGACCCCAGCAGCACAGACACTAAGGGCCTCATTGAATAAATGGGACCTCCTGAGACTGAGAAGCTTCTGTAAAGCAAAGGACACTGTCGCTAAGGCAGAAAGGCAACCCACTGACTGGGAGAAAATCTTCACCAATCCCGCAACTGACAAAGGTCTGATCTCCAAAATATATAAAGAACTCAAGAAACTAGACTGTAAAAGGCTAATCAACCCAATTATAAAATGGGGCACTGAGCTGAACAGAGATCTCTCAACAGAAGAA
>NW_026068025.1:840948-907738 GCF_014885135.2 Alexandromys fortis | reverse complement strand
AAAAAAAAAAAAGAAAAAGAAAAGAAAAGCCACAGAATTAACTACAATGTATTTTTCTTTGCTCTAGGCAAGAAAAATAAATTTTTAAAAAAATTTTTTTTTCATTGCAGCCAAAAAAAAATGGCATTTTTGATTCACAGAGACCAGGAAAGGCACTTGGCTCCCTGTGTAATGCATTCTAGCTGGAACCACTGGCCACTATGGGGTAAAAACAAGACTTATGGGGCTATGCAGAGAGGACCTGCTAGGGCTGCTTCCAGGCTGGAGTTCTAAAACAGGCTACTGGCACCTGTTTTCCAAAAACATTTCCAAGGTTCCTATGTGTTATCTTTGAAATCAGAATTTACTCCAGAAGGAAGCCCAAGGACCAGAAACACAATGCTATTAGTTCTGTAGGCCAGAGCATGAAGTCATGAGGCCCTACCTAGGTGAGAAGGGATGAGAAGAGCTAGGGCAACTGTCTTAAGTACAACTAGGAAAAAGTGTATGGAAAAGATGCCCTCATTGGGGCTAAATCCCTGATGGATTGTTCAGGGTTAATAAGCAAGCCTCTGGTCAACAAAGAGTGTCTTTATTCACCCTTTAGCTCCAGAAGAGACCATATCCAGAAGACAGGACAGTGTCTGAGAGCAAGTCAGAGAGCAAGGGTGTCCAAGCCTCAGCCCTTTATCAGGACTCACAGTGCTAAGTCCCCAGTTCAGAAGAAACTGCCTTGGTTCTCAAGGACCGGGGAGCTAGGAGAACATGCTGCAAGGATGTACTTAGCTGTTTTTGTCTTTTCCATTTGACTATTTTCAGAGTCCAGATGACCCACAACAGGTGACACCCATACAAGAATGGCACATTCTGAAACAAGGACTCTATATATGCAAATAGAACTTTCTGAGACTTCAGAGTTTACAAAATGTTGGATCCCTGCTGACTTTGTCACTCAGGTTCCAGTGTTTCCCTCCCTAATTTTTTTTTTTTTAACCAATTTTGCTCTCAAATGAACCTCCTAGTTTTTCCCACTCTTAAGAATTTTCTCAGGTATCCTTACCCGAGACCGGTGCACTGGGTTATCAAAGTCAGTGCCATCTGGAGCCAGGAGCAGCCAGCCACCATAAATGGGTTTAGCCTAGAAGAGAAAAAGGATGGAAGGTTATCAGCAGCATGGGACCAAAGACAAGAGAGCAGGGAAGACTGACAAACAGAACGTCATCTACCACTCCCCAACACAGGCTACATATCTAAAACAGGTGCCTAATTTAGAAGGTTACAGGATTACACAGTATGCTTAGGGGAACACAGAACCCAGAAGGCATCTGAAAACACACAAAGTAAAAGAACCCTAAAGACACCAAGACGGGAAAGGGTGACATTTTAGTCAATGAATGGGGCCTGACTGAGCATCAGGAATACTGTAAATGATACAGCCCCAAACTCCCATCCTGAGGATGTAAAGCAAAGCCTGGTAGAGATTTGAAACTGGTCAAATATTCATCAGCGCCTATGTGCAATCAAGGGTAAGGGGAAAGCTCTGGGCTTTGCCACTGAGCTGCTGAAAGGCACGACATCAACAGTTTTAACTCTACCTCATGAAGCTTCTGTGATAATGTAGTTGAAAATCAGCATGGAAACCAGGTGAGGTTTTTATGCCTGTAATCATAGCACCGGGAAGGCTGAGGCAAGAGAATCACCATAAATTCCAAATCAGCCTGGACTACAGAGGGAGACTGTCTCAACAAAACAAATTAGTACAGGGAGGCAAAATGATGCACCTGGAAAACGGCCTGGCAGTTTGGAAGAGGTTGAATATACAGCTACTGTGAGCCCCAGCAATCCCACTGCTAGATAATAAGCGTGTGAGAAAAGCACACAAATGAAAACCTGCACTGCAGCATCCTAAGAGCACTGCTCCCGATTATCCAAGGTGCTACAAATAAAATGCCCACAAACCGGTAAACGGCTGAATATCTGTAGTCCACCCACACAATGACTGCACAGCATGACACAGACAGAGGTTTCGATAAACACAAAAGGCATGTGAACCTCAAGAACATTGCATAATTGAAAGCAGTCAGACAGAAAGGCCTACATATTATAGAATCCCATTTACACAAACTATCTGGAACAGACAAATCCACAGAATAGAAAGTATATTAAACAGTCACCCAGGAGCAAGAGGAAACGGCACTGGGTTTCTTTGGAAAGTGATAAAAATCTTCTGGGAGAATACTAAAGATTGCTGCAGAGTACTATGGATATGCTAAAGCTAGAACACTACAATTTAAAGGGGTGAATTTTACATCAATAAAACTACATAAAGAAAAAACATCAAGCATTTTGTCTGGCCTATAAAACCTCAACCAATGTTAGGCATAGTTATACTTTGATTGTCCAATGCATCGCCCACCAGAGACCCTGGCAAAAGGAGTACAAGGTGCTTAATAAGAATGAGACTTAAGGGCTGGAGAGATGGCTCAGCGGTTAAGAGCATTGCCTCCTCTTCCAAAGGTCCTGAGTTCAATTCCCAGCAACCACATGGTGGCTCACAACCATCTGTAATGGGGTCTGGTGCCCTCTTCTGGCCTGCAGGCGTACACATTGACAGAATATTGTATATGTAATAAATAAATATTAAAAAAAAAAGAATGAGACTTAATAAGTAACTCTTAACAAGAATACGACTACATTCAGTTGGTGAGAAGAGGTTGGCAAAGGGACAACTGAACCAATGTACCTTCTGCCATTTGGGGGGCAGTGACAAGAAAATCCAAACCTTCCTACTGCATCACACGATGATCTCTGAATGAGCCATGGAGAAGGGAGACTCTCTTAATATATTTTTTATTTAACATTCTGCAAACCGGGAGGCCCCATCAGGTCACGCCATTTAGCTGTGGAATCTGTGACTCAAGAGAGGGCAATCTGCTTGCTGCAGGGTCAGATAGCCTCCACAAAAAGCAAAGAATCCTCCCATTTCTTGGCTTCTTTATAAGAGTCTTTAACAACGTCCTCCCCACCCCACCCTCAAAAAATTCAACTATGACTTTTCCCCTGAGGAGAGTGGGCAGAAAGAGATGTGAGCTGGGATAGGGGCAGGCTGCTGGAGAATGACAGAACCTTGCTTTGATGGAATGCAGGAGTACTGGCGAAGGCCCAAGAGCTAAATGGACACTAGCAGTGCCCAGCCAGCTGAACATGTTCCCTTCTCCCTGTAAACATGATGAATGCACACTGTAAGCAGACCATCCACAGCATAGGAAAATTAGAGCTTGGGTGAGATGGCTCCCTAAACCCTGTGGAGCATGGCCTCCATCTTGAGTGTCTCATCAACAGGCTACCCAGTTTGATTGTATGGCATCTTTTTGGCTTATGGCTGCAGGACTTTAGGTGACATTAGATTAGGTATATCTATGTGACCTTCCCCAAAGGGGACAATGGGGATCTTAGTAATTGGTGTAAATAGCCTCAAAACCCAGACCATCCTGGTTCAAGTCCTCACTGGCATCACTGGTCACTCAGGAAACTTCTGCCAGACTTACTTTGCATGGCCCTGTACTACATACTAGAGATCAACTGGAACTTTCTGGGACATAGTCACAGATAGATCCTGGTATCTCTAGAAAACAGCTTTTGGTAGGCAGCCACAGAAGTAGAGGGCCAGAGTAAGAAATACAGCACCAGAAAGAGCTGTCAGGGAAGTTGGTGCCTGAAACACTTACAAAGGCCGATTTTAAGGGACACAGAACAGCTTACTACAATACCTGTGACACCTGGAGCTGGGGCTAGCCAGCTGGGGAGACAGTCAAGGGTGCAGGGCGACTGTATTGACATCTCCATCTCTATAAATAATCAAAATCACTGAGTTTTGCACTTTAAACATTTCAATTACATGAATTTTATCTCAAGAAAACCATTCTTAAAAGCATGCAAAGAGGCAAAGAGAATTCTCACTTTCTCCTCTAGGATCTAGCCCAGCAAGTGTCATCCCCCTCCCTCTTCCCAATCCCTCTATTTATGCTTTTACTACAATCCACAAGATCTAGCCCAGGTACGCAACCAGTGGCCCAGTTTAGTCTAGGTACCCACTGACTGTGCAGGACCCAAGCTCCATGCCCCTGCCTAATCTAACCACCTTTATCCATGACAAAGCCAACCTCTAGGTTTTCCCCAGGACTTGTCCTGCCTGTAACTACCCATGGGTTCCTCTTGTACCACTTGCAATCAGCCCACTTGGCATACAGACCTCCCCAGGTCCTCCTCCAGGGTCTTGACTGGTGCATCTCCTTGATATCCCCAAACAAACCTTTTATGCAACCTGCCAGATCTAGCCTGGGTCCAACATATAGTGCACCAGCCTAGTCTGGCCTCCCCTGCCTGTACCAAAAACGGACTTCGAGGTTTTGGCCAGGACCCTCTCCACTTATCCCCCAAAACCACAGGATGCTCCCACACCATATCCTATCTTTCCATCCAGTCAGGTCTAGCCCCACACTCCAGGGTGGGACCAGGACCATCCCCCGCTTAACTTCATTCTATCTAAGACATATCCAATCTCTAGGGCCAAATCACCTGTATATCCTCTCATTGGCCCCAAACCTGGTTTATCCATAACAGACTCAGAACTAACAAAAGACGTCCATGTGTGCAGATCTCATCACAAAAATGCCAACAATATGAAAGATCAGGTCAATATCCTCTCTCTAAAACCTACAAGTCCCATAGAAATGTTTACCAATGAGAATTACCTAGACAAACTCCAGGATACAACTCCAACATCAACAATAATAGGAACTTCAAAGAACTCAGGGGGTCTGAAGAAGACATAAAGAAACAAACTCAAGGAAATTAAGGAGAAAAGAGCTGAAGGTTATTCTCCCCATCCATGACCAAGAAAACACAAACACATCTCAGCTTAAAAAAAAAAAGGCACCACCTTAAAGTAAAAGTATGATTAAGAGTACGCCAATCAAATGGGAGAGGAAGTAAGCACCATTACACTAATATATGAGAGCACAGACTTCAAACTCAAACTAATCAGAAGAGACAGAGGGTCACTTCATTCTAACCAAAGGAACAGCTAACCAAGATGACATTACTGTTTTATAATGTATCAAACTCTGAGGCACCCAATTTCATTAAAAATCTATTACTGGGCTTAGAGACACGGCTTAACATTCATTAATAATGAGTACTCTATTTCAATACCCCAATTTCTCTAACAGATGGATCATCTGGATAAAAAATAAAGACGGAACATCAGAATTAATTGATATACATATGGAATTAACAAAAATCCATGGAATTTTTTCAAATACCGAACACACAGCAGCACATGGAAGCTTTTCTAAACAGACCACAATCTGCTACACAAAACAAATCTTTATGAATCAAAAAGTTAGAAACCACTCTTTTATGCTATCTCACCACAATACAATAAAAATTAAAATCAACAGCAAACAAGTCTGTAGCAAATACACAAATTCATAGAGATTAAACAACTCATTACTGAATGATGAATAAGTCAAAGAAGAAATCAAGAAATAAAAAAACTTCATGGAACTAAATAAAAATGAAAACAATACAACAAAACCTCTGGGACATAGTGAAAGCAGTTATATGAGGAAAATTTCTAAATCTAAGTGCCTATATTAAAAAAATCAGAAAGAGTTGAACTAAAATGTTGGATAAACAAAAACAAATCAAATTCAAATCCAGGTGACAGCAAGAAATAATAAGAACCTGAAATCAATGTAATAGAAACAAAGAAACAATGGCTCTAAGAGCTGGTTCTTTGAGAAGATAAACAAAACTGACAGATCTTTGGCTCAACTAACCAAAAGGAAAGAGAGGATCCAAGTTAACAAAAATCGGAAATGAATAGAGAAACATATCAGACAACAAAGAAATCCATAATATTATAAGGGAGTAGTTTTTTAAAGAAAAAATAACCTGTACTTCATATTAAGCTGGAAAACCTAAAATGACTGGATTTCTAGATTCAAACAGACTACAAAAATTAAACCAAGAAGTCAGACCCACAACAGATGAGGACAATGAAATACTAATAAAAACCTTCCTGTTTAATAGAAAAAGAACTCCAAAGCCAGACAGAATCACAGCAGAATTCTATTTGACTTTCAATGATGTACAGCTAATGTTTCTTAAGCTATTCAAAAAATAAAAGAAACATAAGGAACACTCCTAAATGCCTTCTACAAAGCCAGTTGACATTTCAACGTCTAAACCCGGAAAAAAATAACAAAAACGAAAACTGCAGGCCAATTATCCCCAATGAATTAAAAAATGTTCATTAAATAATTCTTTCAAACAGACTACAGACATACATAAAAAAGATTATCCAGGCCAGGTGGTGGTGGCACATGCCTTTAATCCCAGCACTCGGGAGGCAGAGGCAGGTGGATCTCTGGGAGTTCGAGGCCAGCCTGGTCTACAAGAGCTAGTTCCAGGACGGGCACCAAAGCTACAGAGAAACCCTGTCTTGAAAAAACAAAAAGCAAAATAACAAACAAACAAACAAACAAAAAGATTATCCACCATAACCAAGTTGGTTTTATCCTTGAAATGCAGGGATGGTTAAACATACACAAGTCAACAGATGCATTAAACTACATAAATGGGTTTGAAAGACAAAATTCACATGATCACCTCAATAGATGTAGAAAAAGCTTTTTGACAAAATCCAACATGCTTTCATGATAAAAATTGTAGAGAGTATAGGGCTACAGGGAACATATCTCAACACAATAAAAATTATAACATACCCACAGTCAACATCATCCTAAATAGAGAAAGTCTTGAAGCAAACACACTAAAGTCATTCCTACTCCTTTTCAATGTTGTGCCTGAAGTACTAGCTGGCACAATAAGGCAAAAGAAGGAAATTAAAGGCGTACACACAAGGAAAGAAGCCTGACTGTCCCTATTTGCAGATGATATGATACTACAGAAATCCCAAAAATTCTACCAGAAATTTTCTAGAAATGATAATGAAATTCAGCAATGTTGCAGGATACAGAATCACTCTGCATGCATCAACAGCTTTTCTATACACCAGCAAACACACAGAGAAGAAGGCCATGAGCACATACCCTTCACAATTGCCTCAAAGAAAGTAAAATATATAGGAATAAACCTAACCAAAGAAATGAGGAACCTCTACAATTAAAACTTTAAAATTCTGAAGAGATAAAAACACTAGAAAATGGAAAGCTATCCCATGTTCATGGATCAATAGAAATGACATTATGAAAATGACAAACTATATAGAAACTATTCTCAAATCAACACAATCTCAATCAAAATCCCCATCTCATTTCTTACAGAAATAGAAAAAAAACTATCCTAAAATCCATATGGAATCACAAAAGACCACAGATAGCCAAAACAATCCAGAGCAAAAAGAACAATGCTGGAGGAACTGGCCTTCCAGATTGTAAGATATATCACAGAGCCAGAGGAACAAAAGAATATGGTACAAGCACAAATGTCACGTAGAGCAATGGAAGAAAAAAAAAAAAAAACGAAGACCCAAACATGAGCGCATATAACTTCAGCCACTTAATATTTGACAAAGACACCAAAAACATAAGCTAGAGAAGAAAAAACATCTTCAACAAATGCTTCTGGGAAAATTGGATGTCAACATGCAGAAGAATGAAATTAGAACTGTGTCTATCGCCTTGAACAAAAACTAACTCCTGAAACACTGAAATAGCTAGAAGAAAACATAGGCACTATTCCAATGATATAGGTGAACCAAAAGAACTTTCTGAATAATTCAAGAATTAAGGCCAACAACTGGCAAGTGGGGTTCATAAGACTAAAAAGCTTCTGCAAAACTAAAAGAACAATCGATAGGGTGAAGAGGAAGCCCACAGCATGAAGAATCTTAACCAGCTATAAATCTGACAGAGAATTGATATCCAGACTTGAACTCAAAACAAACAAAAAACACACAAAAGAAAGGAAAAAAAGAGTCAAATAAACAAACAAGCGCAAATGACTTATTAAAAAAATGGGCTGGGTGGTTATGGTACACACTTTTAATCCCCACACTCAGGAGGCAGAGGCAGGCCGATCTCTTGAGTTCGAGATCAGCCTGGTCTACAAAGTGAGTTCCAGGACAACCAGGGCTCACAGAAACCAACAGTATCATTACTGGCCTTTCACCACTAGTGATTTGTGCAACTGTCATTCACAAAATGCCCCCTTCTCTGAGAATCCAAATGACCTCACTAACCTCTTGGAAACTGTACTCTTTATCCATCTGCCTACCTGGGATGACTGTTAGCAGCTGCTGCAGGTCCTGTTTACCACTGAAGAAAAAAACAGGATCATCAAGAAGCCCGCAAAGTTGTCTCCGGACCCACTGGGGAGCCCCCTGAGGATTCAGCCCTCAAAGATGCAGGGTTCCCCACTGTCCAGCCAGAATGGGATCATAACAAGGCAGAAGGTAAGGGGAGACTCAAAGTCTATTGCCAGATTTTGTTGGTGGGGTCTCAAGGCAGCTGCCAAGCAGCCGACCAATATGAGTAAGGTTTATGATGTGAAACAGTCCTACAGCCTTCTTGGAACGCTTGCAGGAGGCCTTCAGGCACTATACTCCCTATGATCTGAAGGTGCAAGAGACAGAAACATCCTTGATCTTCGCTTTTATGAACCAGGTAGCTCCAGACATAAAGAAAAAGCTCCAAAAACTAGATAGACTGGAGGAGAGAAATATCAGAGATGTAATGATGGTGGCAGAGAGAGTTTATAATACTAGGGAAAGTGCAGAGGAAAAAGAACTCAAAAAGAAAAAAAAAAAAAAAAAGACAAGAAAAGAGCCTTGCTCAAATGTTAGAGGTACAGCAGGAACATCACCACCACTGGGAGTTGGCAAGATTTTGGCCACGTCAAAAGAGATAGATGGCCCACGTCAGGGAATACGACAGGCGGCTTCTGGCCATAGAGAAGGCAGAAACAAAGATCAGAAAAACCTGAGACTGGGGGGAAATCAATGTGCATACTGCCAAGGAGGAAGGACACTGGGCAAGAGAATGTCCAAAGAAGTAGCAAGAGACCAAAATTTTGTAGTTAGATGTGGACAGTGATTAAGAGAGTCAGGGTTCAAGCCCCCTCCCTGAACCCAGGATAACCCTAAAGGTGGAAGGGAAGAAAATTGACTTTATGGTAGACACCGGAGCAGAAAACTCTGTTGTTAAAACCAGAGGGGCCAATATCTAATAAAAAGACCTGGGTACAGGGAGCCACGGTAACTAAACACTACTCATTAACTACCCGAAGAACAATAGATTCAGGAATGGGACGGGTAACCCATTCTTTCCTGGTGATACCGGAATGTCCATATCCCCTCCTGGGCCAAGACTTCCTTACAAAGATGAAAGCACAAATACATTTCTCTAGTGACGGGGCTAAGCTACTCCACCAAATTGGGGCGCCAGTCCAATTTTGGTCACCAGCACCTTAACTGAGAAATACGGGTTCCACTAGAAACCTGTGGAGCCTGGTCTCTCTGTGCAGGACTGACTTCAAAAGTTTCCCTTAGCATAGGCAGAGACGGGAAGCATGGGATTAGCATCCCACCAGCCATCTGTCTATGTGGAGATCAAGTTGGGGCAGATCCTATAAAAGTCTGCCAAGATCCCATGCCCCTCAAAGTAAGGAGGAGAATCATTCCACATGTAAGGCTGGAACTTGGGGTCCTGAGACCCATTCAGTCAGCCTAGAACACCCGCTGCTGCTGGTGAAGAAGTCTCACTCCAATGATTACTGGCCAATGCAGAACCTGAGAGAGGTAAACAAGAGGGTAGTGGATAGCCATCCCACAGTGCCAAACCCTTACACTGCCCCCGACCGGTAATGGAACATAGTCCTAGACTTAAAGGATGCATTCTTCAGTCTGTCCCTAGCCTCCAGTAGTCAGCCCTATTTCACCTTTGAATGGCAAGACTCAAAGATTGGAATTAGTGGCCAATTAACTTGGACCAGGCTGCCACAAGGATTTAAAAACTCCCCCACCATCTTTGATAAGGCCCTACACGAGGACTTTGGTAAGTACTGAGCCCAAAACACAGATATAAGCCTGTTACAGTACATGGATGACCTGTTGATTGCTGCTGCCAACCCGGAAATGTATTGAAAGGGACCAAGAACCTACTGCCAGCCCCTTGGAAGCCTGGGATACAGGGCCTCTGAAAAGAAGGCCCGGATCTGTAAACAACAGGTAATGTGTCTGGGGTATGTCTTGAAGGAGGCCAGAGATAGCTCTCAGCCCCACCCCTGCTTCTGCTAAGCAGATGAAGGAATTCCTAGGTACCTTCGGGTTCTGATGCCTCTGGATTCCAGGGTTTGCTGAACTTGCCAAACCCCTATATGAGGCCACAAAGGGAGAACAGATTTTATTTGAACAGAGGTCAGATATAGGCCTCTAGAAGTCCCAGCGCCAGGGCTGCCGAATGTGACCAAGCCCCTCTGCCTATGTGTGAATGAGCATAGGGGAATAACTAAGGATGTGCTCATACAGACTCTAGGACCATGGAAAGGGCTGGTAGCTTACCTATCCAAGAAACTAGACCCTGTGGCCACAGGCTAGCCTCCCTTGCCTTCGCATCATAGTGGCAGTGGTCATGCTAGTTAAGGATGCTGACAGACTAACTCTAGGACAAAATATCACCACCGCCATGCCACATGCATTAAACAGCCGTCTGACCAATGGATGAGTAATGTTCGGATGACTCATTATCAGACTTTGCTCTTTGGCCCAGCTAAAATAATGTTTCAAGTCCCAATAGCTCTAAACTAGACTACATTGCTGCCAGACCCAGACCTCGAAGCCCCGTGCTACATGACTGCTCTGGGATCCTGGCACAAGCACACTGCACCTGACTGGACCTAAAAGATACTCCATTCTCAGATGCAGAGGAGACATGGTTCATGAATGGAAGCAGCTTTGTGTGAGATGGACTAAGGCATGCGGGAGCAGCAATAATGACCAAATGAGGTGGTCTTGGGCAGAGCCAATGTCGGCAGAGACTTTGGCTCAAAAAGTTAAATTAATAGCATTAACCAAGGCTTTAGAGCTGGAACGAGGAAAGATTAATGTTTACACAGATGGCCACTGTGCCTTTGCCATTGCCCACATATATGGGGCCATATACAAAGAAAGGGGCCTATTGACAGCAGAGGGAAAGACAATTAAGAACGAAAATGAAATTGTGGATCTCCTGAGGACATTGTGGGCCCCCCAAAAATTGGCTATAAAACATTGCCCTGGCCAGAAGGGGGATGGCCCAATACAAAAAGGAAACAGTTTGGCTGTTCAAATAGCAATAACCTCCACTTTGGCCCCTGTCTTGGTGGACTCAGGGCCCCTGGCTTTACCGGAAGAACCAAAATACCCCCAGGAAGATCTGACATGGATGAAAACCTTCCCTATGACACAATGCTTTGGAGGATAGTGGAGATCAGCTGACAGTAAAATCACACTGCCCAAGCAATTGGGCCTTTAAATCTTACACAAAATATACTATGCCTCCGACATGGGGATTTGTCAGACGCAGGACTTGCTGAGGCATTCAGAAATAAAAATTGAAAGTGGAAACCAGGTTATAGAGGATCTGGTCAACAGCTGCCAGGCCTACCAAGTGACCAATGCCATCTCCAACCCCCAAAACCCTGGAACTTGGCTCCAAGGAAAGAAACCAGGTGCATACTGGGAAGTTAACTTAATGGAAATCAAACCTGGTAAGTTTGACTATAGATATCTTTTAGTCTTTATAGATAACCTTTCTGGCTGGACCAAAATAGAGACTGCCCAAACAGTGGCCAAGAAATTGCTGGAAGTTTCTGTCCGGTGCTCCAATGTGGGTCTCCGTCTCTGTCTCCTTTCATCACCTGATGAAGGTTAATATTCAGGAGGATGCCTATATGTTTTTCTTTGGGTTCTCCTTATTTAGCTTCTCTAGGATCACGAATTATAGGCTCAATGTCCTTTATTTATGACTAGAAACCAAATATGAGTGAGTACATCCCAAGTTCCTCTTTTTGGGTCTGGCTTACCTCACTAAGAGACCCACATTGGAGCACCGGACTGAAATCTCAAGGTCCAAATCAGGAGCAGAAGGAGAGAGAGCACGAGCAAGGAACTCAGGACCACGAGGGACACACTGAGACAATGGGGATGTTCTATTGGGAACTCACCAAGGCTAGCTGCCTGGGTCTGAAAAAGCATGGGATAAAACTGGACTCGCTAAACATAGCAGACAATGAGGACTACTGAGAACTCAAGAGCAATGGCAATGGGTTTTTGATCCTACTGCACGTATTGGCTTTGTGGGAGCCTAGGCAGTTTGGATGCTCACCTTACTAGACCTGGATGGAGGTGGGTGGTCCTTGGACTTCCCACAGGGCAGGGAACCCTGATTGCTCTTTGGGCTGACGAGGGAGGGGGACTAGATTGGGGGAGGGGGAGGGAAATGGGAGGCAGTGGCGGGGAGGAGGCAGAAATCTTTAATAAATAAATAAATAAACAATCAAACAAACTAACTAACAAACTAACTAAGAAATTGCTGGAAGTTATACTACCCAGGTATGGATTCCCCACAGACAATATTCTGGCATTTGTATCTCGGGTTAATCAGAGTCTAGCCACCATTTTGGGGATTGATTGGAAATTACATTGTGCATACAGATCCCAGAGTTCAGGGCAGATAGAGAGAAAAAACAGAACTCTAAGAGAGACCTTTACTAAATTAGCCTTAGAGACTGGCACAGACTGGGTTACTCTCCTTTCCTTTGCCTTATACTAAGTGAGAAACTCCCTCTATCAGATAGGCCTAACTCCCTTTGGGACCCCTTCCCTCCTATTATTCCCAGCCTCCAATCTGAACTCTTGCTAGAACTGGATGACTGGGACACACTTGATTTCATCCAACGACTGCAATGGACCCACAAGCATATATAGCCCAAACTCAGGGCCCTATATGAATCTGCTGCCCTCCCCTCGAACTCCAAAGGTTCCAGCCAGGAGATGGGTCTTCATTTGCCATCATCGGAAGGGGTCCCTAGAGTGACAATGATGACTATTGCCCACAGTCCTAAAGGTGAGTGGAGTGGCCACCTGGGCCCATTGGTCACATGCATAGCCTGCAGATCCATTTGCCCACCAAGAAGACTACCGAGGAGAGGGGTGAAAAGCTTCACAACAACACACCAGCCCCCTGCAGGTCTGACTCAAGTGTCTTCCTGATCCTGTTAATGCTGATGCTGATTCCCCTTGCACTTGCTAAAGAGAGCAATCCCTACATACCATTCAGACTGACTTGGATTCTCTTGGACAGAGAGTCATCTGACAATCTATACCAGATGACCTGCATGGCCCCCATTGAACACCTGGAGGCCTGACCTGCATTTCTGCTTTTGTAATCTGAAACATATCTATAAAGTGACGGGCTAGAAAGAGGCCAGGAGGTATGGTTTTTATGTGTGCCAAGGTCACCTCAGGAATAAGCAGTGTGGAGGCCCTGACTCAAAGTGAAAAGTAAAAAGAGAGCTGGGAGTCCTCCTTCTGCAAAAGTTGGGCCTGTGTCACCTTTAATGATGGAGAATGGGAAATGGTCTATAAGTAAACCAGACTTGGACACCTCTAGGTATATAAACCCAATCTGGTATGGCCTCACCCTCCCGCAGCTGGATAAGCCCTGCATACACCAGATGAAATTACCTTCACCAACCAGGGGAAACAGGACACGTGATGGTCATCATGCCTAAGCTGGAGTGTAATATATTATAGATATGGGGCACATGCCCCACTACTCTCGTAATTCAGCTTAACATTAACATAGAGCCAGTAAAACCACCAGCAGTAATAGGCCCCATTAAGGCACTTAATCCAAAACCTACCCTCCCATCCATGCCTCCGAAGAGTCCGGAGCCCGGATCCCAGGGTTTGACCAACCTTTCACCTAAAATACCAGCTCTGGGTGCTTTAGTTACTGCTGCTAAGGAGCCTTTATTGACATTGCCTCAGTCTGAACACTATCCCCTCCTGGAGCTTCTGACTAGGACTTATATGGTTCTAAACTCCTCATGACTGACCCTAACCAACTCTTGTTGGCTCTTTTATGGCACAGCTCCCCCTTATTATGAGGGAATCACAGTCTAAGGCATCATCTCTGAAGCGGCTAAGTCCAATGAATGTGGCTGGCATTCACCACACTCCCTAACCCTAGAACACGTAACAAGGGCTTTGCTTGTTCCAGCTGCCAAGGCTTTTCTTTGTAATTAAGCCTATCCCCTCACAACTGGTACTGCAGAATACCTAATCCGCCAAAATGGTACTTGGTGGACATGCTCCTGTGTTTTAACTCCTTGTGCACATACTATAGTTTTGAAAAATTCCAAAGGATACTGTATTCTCATAAGATTGGTTTCCCAGCTCATTTATCATGATTACCAAGGTTTCCAGGATAGAATGAAACAGGGTGCCAGGCTACTTAGAATAAAAACAGAGCCCATAAGTACCCTCACGTTCAGTATCTTTCTAGGAGCGAGTCTTGCAGAGTTGGGGACAGGAACGGACTCTCTTCTGTCCCAAAGTAAGCATTATTCCGATTTAAAGGAAGCTATAGATGTTGACATAGAACACCTGGAGACCTCCATTTCTCACTTGCAGGACTCTCTTTCGCCATTGGCTGACTCAGGCATATTCCTAGCTAGCTCTTATACCTTAAATTAACCCACTTCTATTCATTTGTGTATCACTGCAAGGGTGTGGCACCCTTGCTCGCTCTCGCTCTCTCTCTCTCTCTCTCTCTCTCTCTCTCTCTCTCTCTCTCTCTCTCCCCTAGCCTGGCTGTACTCTGCTAAGCCACTGGTCGAAACAGCTTCCTTATTAACCAATAGTAGTAAGACATACTCACAGCATACAGAGGGGAATCCTACATCAGAGAGTTAGAAAAAAATCTTCCCCAATGTTACATACAAGTAACATTATAAAGACTAAGCAGGTTATATCTAGGAATATATATGCAAATACATAAACATATATGCATGCCAGAACAGTTAATGAAAAAAAGAGGCCATGAAATTTAAAGAAAGCAAGAGGGGTTTATGAAAGAGTTCTGAGGGAGTAAAGGGAAGGGAAAAACACCATAATTATATTTTAATCTTAAAAATTAAAATTAAAAAATGTGCAAGCCTGACAACCTGTGTTCAATCCTGTGAACCCATAGTGGAAGGAGAGATATAACTTCCCAAATAGTTTTCTTCTCCCCTCCACACACGTCACAGCAGGCAAATACGTGCATATATGTGTGTGCTCTCTCTCTCTGGGTCATTTATCAGGCTGAACTACAGAGTAAGACTACTTCAAAACAGTCATTTATTTAGCAAGACCTAAGTCTGGTATTGGAAAATTTGATTGCTTCTATGCCACACTACAGGCATGTGAGTAAACAAAGTTCCTACCCTAAAGAAAGTCAAGCCTCTTCAGGGGGTGAGTTTTCAAGTGATTCTGCTCCAAAGATAGGATCAAAGATCCCAACAGCTATAAACTGATCTATGATTTTTAAGAGCTGGGGTGGGTGAGATGAGTAAGAGAGCAGGATGCCCAAGACTGAGCTGGCTCTATGGTGGCACAACAGCTCCTAAAGGGCAGATTTGGTACCAATCAATAGCCTGATGATACCAGTAACCTGAAAGGCTAGCCACACAGGCAAACATCATAGTACAATGCACAGCCATCCATCTACAGAAGCAAAATATGCAAAGGAAGCAGCCATCCCTTACCCCAATAGAACCCTTGCAAGTGCTACTGGAAACCATCTTTAGCCCTTTAGCTATTTTCACTGAGCACAGAAAGACCCAGAGATACCTACTCTACACACACACACACACACACACACACACACACACACACACACACAGCTCCCCACACACCCCATGACTGCTGTTCTCCACAGCCACATAGGCTAGAGGGTTTGCTGCTGTCCCTCCCAGATACCCAGCCCACTCTACCACCTTATGAAGGAAGCTACCTACACCTTAGAATTCCATATCCCTTCAAGGATTGTCCTGACCATCTAGTGGCATGCCTCCATCATTAGTACAATAGTATATTTCAAAACTAACACATGCCTGTGATTTTGTCATGTAAGACCCAAGGGATACCACTGCCCCAGTGACTTCCCTACCATACAACAGTACAAACCAGAGGCTATTTCTTAGGCAGGGCTCTGAAGGGGTTGCAAGCCTAGGAAGCATTCTTAAGCCTTTAGCCTTTGTCATTTTCTTTAAAAACAAACAAACAAACAAACAAACAAACAAACAAACAAAAAACAGACCAGGCAAACAAACAACAAACAAAACAATATCAGGATTTGGCTATGGAGTCCCAAATGCTGCAAAATCTTCCACCCTCAGTTTCCCAAGGGTTGGTGCAACAGGTATGCACTACCATGCTCAGCTTCCAAAGCCTTTAACAACTGTGACCTGACGCTCTGAAAGGTGGTAAGTAGATCTAAACCGGTGGGCAATTCTCATAGTGGCAATTTTTTTTCTTCTTTGGTTAGATGTATTTCCTAAATAATTGGGGGGGAGGTGGCGGCAGTTATTTTGAAAGGAATATTTTTCTTAACTTATTTATTGGAGAGTAGACTATTAGAATAAATGAAGACAACTGTTTTTTTTTTTTATTTTTACTGAGCTCTACATTTTTCTCTGCTCCCCTCCCTCTCTCTCCCCTCTCCTTCAACCCTCTCCCAAGGTCCCAGACAACTGTTCTTTAAGTATTGATTTTGTATATTGTCACTTAGTTTTTTTTTTTTTTTTTTTTTTTTTTAATACAACATTCTGTCTGTGTGTATGCCTGCAGTCCAGAAGAGGGCACCAGACCCCATTGCAGATGGTTGTGAGCCACCATGTGGTTGCTGGGAATTGAACTCAGGACCTTTGGAAGAGCAGTCAATGCTCTTAATCTCTGAGCCATCTCTCCAGCCCCTGTCACTTAGTTTTGTAATAGACTCAACAGGGTCTTTTGTTTGTTTGTTTCTCAAGACAGGGTTTCTCTGTAGCTTTGGAGCCTGTCCTGGAACTAGCTCTTATAGACCAGGCTGGCCTCGAATTCATAGAGATCCACCTGCCTCTGCCTCCCAAGCGCTGGGATTAAAGGCGTGCGCCAACACCTCCTGGCCAGCAGAGTCTTTTAAGAATCACGTCATCTGCAAACAGAGATGGTCTGACTCCCTCCCTCCTACTATCACTTTATGTCTTTCTCTTTTCTAACTGTTATAGCTAAGGTTTCTGTACTAGCAATGAAGGGAGAGAGTGGAAAGTCTTTTCTTGTTCCTGATTTTAAAAGAAATGTCCTCAGTAAGTTCCTATTTAACATAATTTTGTCTATAGGTTTGTTGTATATAGCCTTTATTATTTTTGAAATATGTCCCATTTATTTGTAAAGTTTGTAGAACTTCTAACATGAAGGCATATTGAACTTTGTCAAATGCCTTTTCAGTGTCAAGTGAAATAATGTGGTTTCTTTCCTGAGATTTGTTTATATGATGCATTACATTTATCTATTTACATATGTTGAACCAACTTTGCTTTTCTGGGATGAAGTCCACTTGGTTGTAATGTATGCTTGTCAGTACTGAACCTTTGCGGTTATTATGCCATGCTGATCATTGTTGTGGTTCATAGGCACCATAGCTGGGGCAGGACTACTGGTGGCCTCCCTTCTTTAGAAGCTTGCATGGTGCCTTTGGTACCGTGAGAGCTAGTCCTCAGGGAGGAGGCTTTCTGGTCAGTTTCAGCTCATGGGCCTCTGAGTTCTGTGTCTGAAGTTGTGTGGGACAATTGTCTATATTCTGTCAGGCATCTTCTCTTCTTCTGATGTGAGGGCATAATTGAGGCTAACTGGGAACTGACCTGCAAGGGTTGTCCCTGCCCCTCACTCAAGCACAGCAGGAGGAGAAGGTAAATAACATAGAAACTCCAGATTAAGTAATCTGGATTTGGCCAAGCCCAGAACTGACAGGAGCTTGACTTTGTAAACTTCAGACCCTCTCCCAGTTCACAGACCGCAGCCCAGAGGAACCTTAGAAGCTGAGTTATATTTTAAATAAATGCTGATTGGTCAGTAGCCAGGCAGGAAGTATAGGCGGGACAACCAGACAAGAAGTAGAGGCAGATCAATGAGAACAGGAGAATTCTGGGAAGAGAAAAGCTTGATGCATAGTCCTGGCCCAGCCACAAAAGAATCAAGATGTGATTGCCTTGCTGAAAAAGGTACTGAGCCATGTGGCTAACACAGATAAGAATAATGGGCTAATGTAAGTTTTAAGAGTTAATAAGAAACCTGAGCTAATGGGCCAATCAGTTTATAACTAATGTAGATCTCTGTGTGATTTCTTGGGACTAAACAACTGCAGGAACCAGGCAGGACAGAAAACCTCAGACAACACAGAAGTGCATAGTGTCTTAAGCAATAACGCCTTAACTTTCACCTCCGGGGGTTAATCAAGGGCAACAGCCTGCAATGTTTTGGGAGTCTCTTGGACAATCCTGACCAACAATTCTCAAAAGACTGCTTCTCTTGCCTAGTGTTGAGGTTTTTGTCAGATCATCCTTGGCTCTTGGAGGAAGTAGTATCAGCCCAGATAATTTTATTCATTTAAACTATGTAACTATACATAGACTCTAAATGTTGCCAAAGACATAAAGTAAGTAGGCACCCACACAACATCGCTGAGAATCAGTGTGGCAGTTTTTTATAAACTAAATATGAAACTACCATTTCACCAGAACTACACCCCTGTATATTACTCTTAAAAAATGAAAGCAGTGACACACGCTTGACAAATAAAAGTATGTATGACTGATAACAGCAGCAGTCCAGAAGACCTGCAGTGCAGAAACAGCTCAATAAATTCCATGGGCCATGTGGCCCATCAGTCAGCAATGGAATGGCAAGATCTACCCCATACACAATTCTCTGGGCGGACAGAGATCAAGACAAAGTAGAAGAGTCACCTCACAGGTGATGTGCTATGAGATTCCACTCACAAACCTTCGAGAATTCTAGAGAAAGCCAGAACTGAACTGCTCAGATAAGCATCTGACAGGGTTGTGGGTGGGACAGATTGTGATGCTCCTGCCTACACCAGCTTCAGCAACATTCTGTGCTGTGGGGTGTTATGATGGGACACTGGGTAAAAGTACTAAGATCACCATGTCACCTTATAGCAGAAGAATTATGTACAATGATCTTGGTATAAAGGGATTAATTAAAATAATGTTGCTGAGCATGGTGGCACGTCTTTAATTCCAGCACTCAGGATGTAGAAGTGGTCAGAGAAATTCACGCTAGTGTAGTTTATACAGTGAGATGCAGGCCAGCCAAGGATACATTGTGAGACCATGTCTCAACAGAATAAACAAAAATTTAAATGCAATTAAACAAGAATTTAAAACTTCACAAACCAAATCTAATGTTTCTTCCTCCATCCTATCTATACACAGGTATAGAACACTGGCAAGAATCTGCTATAGTCCAGAACCCATAGATGTAGTCAAAAGGCCTTTGAAGTCAATCTTCAAAATCCTCTCTACAGAGTGGCATGTTATGAGCTCTACTTGCCTAGCAGTAGTCTGTGGCAGCCATAGGTTCACATGCTCCATCTTGCAGGCCTTCCTCCTTCATGGTACAAGTCTCTTAATCATCCTTCTAGAGACAACCTGTGTTGAGCCAGAAGATCAAATGTCTCCAACCAGACCAAATGGGTGGGGCAAGAGTAGAAGTCAATAATCTGTTTCATAAAGCACAATTAAGCTACTAAATAAATGCTTTTCAGGCATGGACACTGCCACCCTATCCGATCAGGTTCAAGGCACCCAGAACAGACAAGGTTGGCTCTGGCTTCCCATGGCCTGTCTGGCTCAAAGAACATGGAGGAAGCAAAGTTAGTGGCAGAATTCCTGGCAGGTTTCTGCTCCCTAGGACTCATCAGCTCCCTCAGAGAGCAAGTGGGCATGGAATGAGGAAGTGTGACTATGGGTAGCCACCAAACAATCCATGAAGCCACCATTCCCAAGACCTCCAGTCTGGTGCCTTCCAAAGGAAGGGTATTTCGCTGTCCCACTTCAGCCCCTCAAGACAGGACACCTCTGCAGGACAATAAGTCCTGAAACTACTTTAGATCAACTACTTTTGGAGTATGATCTGGGTTGAGATGTAATTACAGTGCCGCTCTCCTGCTCATCTCTTTCCCACACACTTGGCACTTTGGGCTTACACAGAAGAGTGCAAAAGAACTCAACCTGTAGCAGCACCTGCTCCCTCTGAGGTCCTATCTCCCAAACCCTATCAGTTTTGCTCCTTCTCTTACAATAGCACAGTCATTACAGAGGCCTAGCCCAACCTAGTCCAGAGCTAAGCTCTCGCTGCTGAAAAGCAAACACATGGGTAGATGACTCCGGGCATCCTTGCTCTGGTCAGTAACAACTGGGCTAGAAATGGAGATGCTCCCCAGGAATGTTAGGTCTACTGCTGATAAGGCCTTCCTGGGACACTGATAAGCCAGTCTGAGCCTCCAATTTTCTCACCCTATATGCCAGGTCACAAGAATGATACTGGTCAGAATCCAGCACCAAGAAGACAACACACAGGCAGACAAGCTTACAGCGGGGCTGCTGTGTACACCATGCTGGCAAGAAACATGGCAGTGGGTGCTGCCAGTGCAATTATTCCATAGACATTGAGCTACAGACAACACAAAGTAGAGCAAGGTCCTCTAGTGTGATCATCATACACTGTTCAAAAAACTGCATGAAAATACATATACACTACACAGCCATTTGTTCTGTGACCCCCACCAATGCACAGGGCCAGCACTTGTGCTTGAACTGTGCTCTGGTGATTGGCATCCTCTGGAGATGTTTGGTAAAACTCCCCAAGCAGCCTTTCTGAATCTGGGGGTGGATACATAAAGCACAAGAGTCTATTAAAGCAGACCACAGATGGGTAGGATGTAGACGTGCTTATAAAATATGCCAGGATGGGTAATTGGGGGTTGCTGTAGTTAGAACCTGAATGTTTCCAAAGGCAAAATCACAGCGAGATGTTACTGGGAGAAGATGAAACTTTTAGGTGGTAAGGCCTAGGAAGGACAGTCCTTAGGTCATTGAAAATGTGCTGCCATATATGAACCAATTCAGAGCATGCTGGTGGCCAGAAAGGGTAATGTCAACAAAATCTGCAGTTACTGTTGCTATGCATTCCTGGAACCCATCTGCCAAACCTGCATCACTAACTTGTCTCCCTTACCTGCTGCCCTGTCGCCATCCATAATGCATTCTTCATGGCAGGATCATCACGCCCAGGTGTGGAATATTCCTTTACACTGTGTGAATATATGTTGCTGTGGTTGGTTTAATAAAAAAGCTGACTGGCCAATAGCTGGACAGGATAAGGTTAGGCAAGAGAGCCAAACTGAGAATGCTGCGAGGAAGAGAGATGGAATCTGGAGATGTGAGCAGACGCAGAGGAAGCAGGACATATAGAAAATGAGGTAACAAGCCATGGGTGACATAGCAGAGGGTAAATAAGAAAAACGGGCTAACTTAAAATGTAAGAGTTAGCTAGTAACAAGTCTGAGCTATGAGTCAAGTATTTATAATTAAATCTCTGAGTAGTTATTTGGAAAGTGTCTGCCGAGACACAGAGAAACTCCACCTAAAAATGGTGCCCAAATGTTTGGCAACTACATTCACATAAAACCTGAGAGAGTTTGAGAAAAGGTTCTAGACACAAAAACAGAACCAAGAGTGGCTTCCTAGTCTCCTGTCTCTCATGCTAGTCATGGTACAGGTCACGCCTCCTGCGGGCTTGATCCACAAGTGCTCAATGAGCTAAGCTGTGTGTGGTGGGTTCCAAGTCTCTCTCACTGGCTGCAGTAAAGAAAAGTACAGGAAAGCATCTCCTGGCAGCTGCCTGTGGGAGGGAGGCAACCGCCATGTACTACTGCCATGTGCTAAACTGAGTAATGTTGGTAGCTGACATAGCAGTTTTAGATTTGCCTCATGCAATCAAAAAACAATAAAGATGCTTAGTAAAGACAGATCCAGATTAGAAAAAAAATCTCTAAATGGGTTACAGTGTTTAAAAATATATATAGGATTGGGAGAGAAAAGACAAACAGTATATACAGTCATGGATTAAAAAATAGTTTTATGCTGGGAGGCGGTTGACACACCGCTTTAATCCCATGACTCAGCTTTAATCCTATCACTCAAGAGGCAGCAAGTGATCTCTGTGAATTCAAGGCCAGCCCGATCTATAGAGCGAGTTCCAGGACTGGCTCCATAGCTATTTGGATACCTTATCTCAAAAAAAAAAAAAAAGGTTTTAAAGCAATAAAGTCCTTTAAAACAAAGTAGCCACATAAAGATGGGAAATACACAAAGAGTTTTGATTCTCTAAGTTATTGTGTTCTTTAATTTTTTTTTTTTGGCTGCTAAGAAACACTGGTTTATAAAAGTTGATAGATTAAACCAACCTATACATTTTAAAAGTATCTTGACTTCAAAATTTAAAACAAAAGGTGTGCTACTTTGGGGGAAAGATTTTGCTTTTATTTATACATGAAACGAGAAGCTGTGGGTTCATTCTGGGTTAAAGAAAATCAGGTTTGATTGAGGAAGACTTCTTGACATCCTGATTGTAGACATAAAAAAATAAACCTAAAAGAGCTACAGGATAAGTGATGCATATCTTACCTGCTCAAACACATCATCCTTGGCTGAGATATGTACACTAAAATCTTTAGACAAAAATGGGAAAATGTGGAATATTCTTTTACACTGTGCTAATGTATGTCACTGTGATTGGTTTAATAAAGAAGCTGATTGGCCAATAGCTGAATAGGATAAGATTAGGCAGGAGAGCCAAACTGAGAATGCTGAAAGGAAGAAGGGTAGAGTCTTGAGATGCGAGCAGATGCAGAAGACATGGGACATGTACAAACTGAGGTAACAAGCCATGAGCCATGTGGCAGAGGGGAAATAAGAAATATGGGTTAATTTATAATGCAAGAGTTAGCTAGTAACAAGCCTGAACTATTGGCCAAGCATTTATAATTAATATTAAGCCTCTGAGTGATTATTTGGGAAGCATCTGCTAAGAAACAAGAGAAACTTCACCTACACCCAGGTATATGGAGTTCTTTGCAAATAGACCATCTTGAGCTAGGCCAGCAGTTCTAGTATCCTTTTAGTAAAGAAACTATGAGAGAAAATGTTTTATAAGCACTAAGGTACCATTTGTCCTGGCTTAGAATTTATCATTCTCCAGCCTCAGCCACCTTAGTGATGAGGCTGCCAGTGAGGACCACCAAGCCAGGCTCAAATTCCATGTTTTGCTTCAAAGAATGAACTGTCAAAGTAACACACACACACACACACACACACACACACACACACACACACTGTAATCCTCCTGTAGAGCAAAAGGACAGAGAAGGCCTTTCTTCCCCAACAAACCTAAGCTCCTCTGAGACCCAATGCTGAGTACCACAAACCCCTTCCAATAGCTTCCAGGCACCTCACCTACCAGTGACTATCCAGCTTTCCAGTCCTGTACCCTTCAACCCTCCTGCCAACAGTTCCTACACAGCCCTAGTCCCCTCTGCAGTTCAGAAGCTCATCAAGTGAGATGAAAGGGCAGAAAATGTGGAAATCTCCAAGTGGCTGAAACAGTGTGGCTCTCATCCCACGCCAGTGTCATCTAAGTGAGGCAGCTTCATGACAGCATCTACCACCTGACAATCCAAGGTCAACCTCTGGCTCCAGGGGCTGACTCAAATCTACCCCACCAGCAGAAATACAGCAGTCCAGATCTGATCCTCAGTTCTCTACTGGAAAAAAGTTGACAGTAGATGCTCAGACAAAAACGTATAACACCTATGGTTCTCAACATGTAGATAGCGACCCTTTCACGGGGGTCACATCAGATATCCTGCATATTAGATATTTATATTACAAATAATAATAGTAGCAAAATAACAGTTATGACGGAGAAACCAAGTAATTTTATGGTTGGGGTGACCACAACATGAGGAAGTGTATTGAAGGGTAGTAGCATTAGGAAGGTCGAGAACCACTGCTATGCACAAATATTCACAGCAACACTATTCTATTTGCCAAAAGGTAGGAATAACCCAGATGTCATTAACAGGAGTGAGTAAACAACACATAGTGCAGTCATACCCTGGAATATTACACAGCCAAAAACATGAAAGTGTAAATAATACTCAAGGTAGGTGAGCCATGAGAACATTAGTTGAGTGAAAAAAGACAGATCAAAGGTCATAGGTTTTGTGATCCCATTTTTATGAAATTCCCATTGTGAATGAAAGCAAATTCAGAGTAGTGATAACCTGGGGACAGGAAGTGGGATGCAGAATGGCTGAATAGTTATGAGGTGTTAAGGGACACAGAAAACGGCTTCAGCTGGAGCATGATAGTGATTTCATAGCACTGTGAATGTGTTAAATGCAACTGAATTATACACTTTAATGTGATTAATTTTGTGTTATATGAATTACACCTTAAAGAACAAAAACAACAGATCCCATACCCCTGGCACATAGCCGGCAGGCCTACAGATATGGGCTATATTTCCTCCCCTCTGATCCAACTGGCCTAAGAGGTCCTGCAAGCCTAGACCCCAACAGAGAGTGGGTGAGGGAAGGGAGTGTTACTGAAAGGCTCTTCCCCGACAGGCTGCCCACTCTGCAGGACTGTTAAGAGAATAATGCTTTCTATGGCAGAGGGAAGAATGATAGATGTTGGACAGCCTCTGGGCAGCAACTCTGCACAGAAGTCATGACCAATTCCACGCAAAGCCCCTTCTCATTAAAAACAAAGAACAAACAAACAAAGAACAGTGCAGGAGCCTGACAGGAAGACAGACACAGACGTGAGAAAGCACACTTAAAGACAGCCCAGACTAGATCCTCTAGCTGGCCCATTTGGCAGGCAGCTGATCTACAACTATCCAAAAAGACAGGAGCTTGTTCTGGCCCGGCTCTTCCTGACAAGTCACAGGACTTCTCCATACCTAGTCCCTGTGAATAGGAAAGAGTTAACAGTGGTCTGGGACAATAGTTCTGTCAGCTATGAATACCATGGGAAGAGAGATACATACTCCAGAGTAAGCTGATAACCCTGTAATTTCAGACTAGAAACACCTGTACACCATGGGAGACCATGTCCTTGCTGCCTGCTAACCATGGTCCACAAAGAAGAGGACTCACAAACTTCCAGACAGGAAGGCAGATGTAGACTGGAAAGTAGAGGGCTTTGTCTGCCCAGATGACAAGTGCCTGTGAGAAGAGCCTTCAGTAGTTTCCATACCGTATGGCTCAGCATCTAGAAGAGTCCTGAAACAACAAGGACAGTGTGGTAGCTGAGGGACCACTTTGGTGCTGAAAAGCAGGGGCTATAACCCACCTTGGTCAGATGTCTTGGTCAGCCAGCAATTTTGACCTGGCCTGGTTCTGGCCACCTTAGCATTTTGCCTGACATCTAAAAGGCAACTGTATAGCTGACACTGGGACATAGCAGAGATGAGCCTAGGTTCTCTTGCATCTCCTCCACCTGTGTTACCCACTTTCCACATGAAGAGGATGACATTTGGCCCTTTCACTTCCTGTACTCCTAAAGTTTTCAAGCCAGTTCAATCCTCATATCGCCATCATCCAGAAACCAAACCTACACAGACGAGACCAAGCAGAGCCTGCTGATCTTTCTGGGCCAATATGAGATGGCCCTGGAGGTACAAAGCAGTGATAGCAGGACAACAACAGAGTTCAGGGGCTCACAGTTGGTGGGCTGGGAGAGACAGAGCAGGCTTGAGGGTCAGTTCAACTGAAAGGTCACACCGTTATGTATTCCTTCAGCTTCAGTGTGAAGCCTAAGCTAGCCCCTTCAGCCAGAATCTATTATTGCTGTGATGAAACACCATGACCAAAAAGCAAGTTGGGGAGGAAAGGGTTTATTTGGCTTACACTTCAGCATTGCTGCTCATCACTGAAGGAAATCAGGACAGGAACTCAAACAGGGCAGGAACCTGGAGGCAGGAGCTGATGCAGAGGCCATGGAGGGTGTTGCTTACTGGCTTGCTCTCCATGGCTTGTTCAGCCTGCTTTCTTATAGAACCCAGGACCAACAACCCAGGTATGGCTCCAACCACAATGAACTGGGCCCTCCTCCACCAATCACTAATTAAGAAACTATCTTACAAGCCTGCCTACAACCCAATCTTATGGAGGCATTTTTTTTAAATTGAGATGACTTTAGCTTGTGTCAAGGTGACATAAAACTATCCAGGAAAATCTCCTACCCTGTTTAGTTCTAGGACACTGGCCATCCCTACATGGCAGCATACACCTATTATCCTGAGATTCAAGCTACTGAGGCAGGAGGATACTGAATTTAAGGACAGACTAGCTTACATAGCTAAATAGACAGGACATTGTGCTGAGTACATGCCAGGGCAGGGCAGATGTCCCACATGCTCACTCTGTACTGCATGCTCAGTGTTTGCAAAACATCCTGTTTACAGAGTACCCATTCTACCTGGTGTTTATGAGCTCTCAGTCCCTCCTATACTACCCTGGAGTTACTGAGGGCTGTGCATGCATCTTATTGTTCCCTAGACTTCCGAGCCAGTGTTACAATAACCCAGAGTTTCAGATGAGGGCACAGACACTTAACCCTAAGAAGCCTGCTCAATCCATAGGGAAAATGTTGGATGTGAAGCAAATCTGAGCTGAAAGCCTGCTCTCTGCTATTACAACTGTCTTATGTAGCACACTAAAATGGAAAAAAAGTGCAGCTGTCAGATTTCTAGGTCACGGTGCATCCTCAAGTGGAAAGCAGGCAGATCCTTTGACCCCACAGGGTCCCAAGGCTCCCATGCCCCAGTGTCTTCCCTAGTCCTCACAATGAGGCTCTGAGTATAAACCAGGGGACCTTGAAAATGACCCCCTTTCTCTACTCCACTGGGGCTCTCAGCAGCTGTTCCCATTTCACTCAGCCCCTTCAGTCAGGGGAAGAATGAGGAGGTAAGAAAGCATAGGCACAGAGTGTACCAAGGAGTCAGTTTGTCTGTTAAAACCAGTGTCTGAAAAGATAAAGGACATGGTTATTTACCAATTCTGAATTCCTTTTCCAGGGGAAAAAAAAGATATGCCGAAGGTGTGGCTTTTACCACAGGCCAGAAGACTTTCTGGGGGACATGAGGTTCCCTGCGGGTCCTCACAGCTGCACAAAATAAACACAGACATGCACACACCCTGCACACACATCCCTGTAAATACCCACAAACCAGGGAACCTCTGATAATAGGTGAACTTACTGAGGGCAAGGAAACCAAACAGAACTCTGGAAAAGCCCATACTAGCCTTCCTGTGACCTAGGCACACAACTCACAACTCTTGGCTGCTCCATCAATTAAGCAAAGACAATTCATCTGTTTAGTGAGGTAATGGCATGGGGTCCTGAGGAGGGCAGGGATGGGACAGTCCCTCTTCTTAGCACGGTAATTTATTCTATAATATACAAACTCCTGACAACAGACCTGCCCTAGCCAGACAAAAGACAAATGGCAAATTAATGCTAAGGTGGCCCTCTTGAACTGAGGAAAGTGAGTTCATAGCCCATGTTGTACTGGCATAGAAGTCACAGATACCTGAGTTCTGTGTCACAGACTCAATGTGAATCAACTGTGAGCAGTCCCCTTTCTCTGCCTGGGAGTCATGTTGACACCAGTCAAACCAGCCTCTAGTATCTGGGGCCTTATGGAATCATGATTCTGATAGGCGATTAAATATATTCAGGCTGGGGTGGGGATGAAGGAGGTGCAGAGCCAAATATGTAGACACACTATAAGCTTCACTCACCAGGGCAGTGTGCTATCCTAAACCAAATCCAGGAGGATCAAACTAGAAGAGCCCCAGGCAAAAAAACCAACTGCGGTTTTTGCTGAACTAGGGTGACCTTGACTGAGAAAACCAGTGAGGGATTTGGAAGATTCCAGTTCCAGTCTCTAGAGACAAAATGCCAGCAAATCAACCCACTGGCTCTCCCTGCCTTCCCCAGAAGGACATAATGACACTGTGGGAGTGGATGAGCAGGGCAGTGGCAGGTCCAACCTAGGGCAGCTGGGAAACAGTTTCAACTGCTGAAACTGGAACAGTCACAAAATCTGGGGCAGTTTTCAAACAGCCCCGCAGGCCCTCGGGGATGACCTAAGTAAGTGCCTCTGTCACTAAGAACCCTAGCCAGTACTTTACAGAGCTTTGCTTTGGTGAAGGAATACGGATTTACTGAAAAGCCTAAAACTATCCAACTGGGCCAACCATGCCATGCAGATGAAAAAGGGCAGCCTGAAGAGCAAAGTTCTCAGGATAAAGAAACACCTGTTTTCTGCGGTTGAGTGTGCCAAATCACTGCATGAATTCATGTACGTACACACACGGGGAGGGAGGATAAATTAAAAATACAATAAAATTAAGCAGCTTGAGAACCACTTAAACATTCAGACTAGTGAGGTGGCACACACCTTCAATCCCAGCACTCGGGAGGCAGAGACAGGTGATATCTGTGAGTTCAAGACCAGCCTGGTCTACATAGTGAGCTTCAGGACAGTCAGAGCTACACAATAAGACCCTATCTTAAACAAATGAGCATGAAAGCAAGCAGATAAATAAATTAAAAAGACAAATATTCAAATCAATGTCTTGATTTCAGTTAAAAGGCAAGGGGTCCTAGTAGTCACAAGATAGCTCAAGCAAAGGCTCCTACACACAGAAAAAGGCCATGAGCATCCTTTGGAATATTAATGACCATGCTGGGAGTACTTAAGGACTCCACAGATCCAAAAGCATACATACGCACATGTACGTATATAAGTACATGTATGTACTTTACAGATCAATGCTCCAATTCACCTTTCTGGGTCATCTTGCACATTGTGCCTGAGAGAACATAGGTCTGAGACTGCTATCCTTTTACGTGGCAAGGGAAAAATAATTCTGAAGATAATTTCAGCCCAGGGAAGCAAGCTAGGAGACAACTGCCAAACACTGGGAGAGCACAAAGATTCAAGAAGCTGCATGAGACATGGCTGAAGTCAAATGACTTGAAAAGGTGTGTGCAGCACAGAAAGCAACTACACACTCACGCCTGATCCAGAACTCACTAGCTTTCCAGAGGCCATTTGCAGACAATCTGGGCTCTGGCCAAAATCCTTCTTTCTTCTGCCACCAAACCCTGCCTCTACAAGGGTGATGTCAGAACCCACAGAAGAGTTTCTGAATACATCAAAGGGAATTAATTACTAAAGAAGATGTAATATTCATAGAAAAAACTCCCCAAAGTTGGCAGAAAGATACCAAGGGTAAGAGAAAGAGGGCACAGATAGGAGAAGCAAGTAAGAGAAGAGCAATACAAGAACATCTAGCTTAGAGCCTTCTCTAGGGCAACACTGAGGAGAAGGGAGATAAGGGCTCCCCACATGCCACACCAGAGTCTCCAGAGGAGCCTGTATGGCTCAGTTGTGGCCAGAACTTCTGGGCAGCAGTCATGCATAGCTAAGGTACCAAGAAGGTAGATATATGAACTGAATTCCACCAGAAGGTGAACTCACACATTTAAACTTCTTTACAGAGGAAAAAATGATAGTGTTTTTCATCTATCAGATTAAAAAAAAAAATACCTGGGCTGGCTGGTGTGATGGGTAAAAAGCTCTTGCAGCAAAAGGCTGATGACCTGAGTTGGATTCTGGGAACCCATATAAAAGGGAAAGGAGAGATGCCGGGCTTGGTGGTGCATGCCTTTTATCCTAGCACTTGGGAGCCAGAGGCAGGCAAATCATTGTGAGTTCGAGGCCAGCCTGGTCTACAAAGTGAGTTCCATGACAGCCAAAGACACACAGAGAAACCCTGTCTCGAAAAACAAAACAAAACCAAAAAAAAAAAAAAAAAAAAAAAAAAAAATACAGTTAAAAGTGGAAGGAGAGAAGCAACTCTATAAAGTTGTCATGTGGCCTGCATGTGTGCGCATGCACACACACACACACAAACACTTTCACTCTCTCATAATAAAATTTAAAATATTTTTATGGCTTTTACATTTAATTTATTTAATTGTTTTTAGTCACTCTGACTCTGCCTCTCAAGTGCTTGTATTATAGGTATTTATTATAGGTATGCCTAACTCCTTTTTACATTACTTAAATGGTTATATAAGGAATTATAAAAATGCCTTGACTTTGCCAGGTGGCCTATACAACCTAAAATACTTGCTATCTGGCCCTATAAGAAAAAAAATTCCAATCCCTAATCTAGATTCCAGAAACCACCAGATAGTGCAAATGGCATAAAGAGCAGAGGGCAGGTATGGATACGATCCTTGTATATTTTTTTTCCTTTTTTATTGAGGTAAAATCCACATAATATAGAATTAGCCACATTAAGTGAACATTTCAATACCATTTAGCATATTACACAATATTGTGCAACAAGTTCTTCCATCCAGTTCCAAAACATTTCATCACCCCCCAAATAGAATCTCAATCCCATTAGCTGTCGCTCCTTCCCCCAGTCTCTGGCAGCCACCAATCTGCCTTCTGTTTCTAGAGACACGGTTGGTTCCTTCGTATACTCATGCAAACACACTATGTGATCTCTTTTGTGAGTCTTTCACTTGGCATCATGCTCTCTTGGTACACCTATGTCACCGCATGTCTTAATACTTTGCTCCTTGTTAAGGACAATTCAGTGTATGGATTCACAAGCTGTCACTGTTGTCATCTTCGGGCCACTGTGAGTAGTGCGGTCATGTATTTACACCCAGGTATTAGAGGACACCTACTTTCTGGAACTGCTGGTTCACAGTAATTCTACACCTAACTTTTTAAGAAACCGTCCAACTGTGTTTCCACAGCAGTGATACCATGTTGTCCCCACCAGCAATGCCCAAGGACTGCAATTTCTTCAGGTCTTCACTTACTTTATTAAATTGGTTTTTTTTTAAAAGAATTATAATCATCTCCATGAATATAAAGTGGAACCTCACTGTAATTTTGATTTGCATTTCCCTGATGACTAATGACACTGAATCTTAAGAGGATGTTATGTCTCTGGGACTTCAGACACATCCTCTGCCAAACATTCAACAGCTGACACAGTTACCAACAGTAAAGGTGAGCAAGACATTTCTCCATTGTTTCTGAGATAAACACTGTAGGACAAATTCTGTATCCTGGAACTTCTAAGACAATATGAACAATAATAGAGCCCTGATGGAATGTTCTATAGAAACCCAGTCCTAGCTTGACACTATGTACCAAAGCTTCCCACCCTACAGCCCTTGAAGTCATGGCAGTAGACAGTAAGGGTACAATGAAGACATAATCAGACCAAGAGGACTAGAAGCCCTAGGAGAGATTTACTTCCCCCACGGAATAGCCCCTCTCTGAGACCTCCTCTTCTACTTACCAGTGGGGATGGAGGTTGTCTCTCTGTGCTCACACTATCCTCAATAAACCACTCACATCTCTAACTTCAGCAAACACCCAGATGAACACTCAGAGCCTTCTTCACTGAGCTCTAATGTCCACTTCTGGTTCTGGGTGAATGGTTCCACCTAAGGAGCCACACTGGATATTCACCTTATAAGGTGAGATTTACCTCAGAATTTCCACCCATAAACCTAATCCAAATTTGCTTTCTCTGTCTATGTTAAAGATAGCTGGGGCTGGAGAGATGCTTGGTGGTTAAGAAATCTTGTACCTGCAGAGGACCCAAGTTTGGTTTCAGCACCCACGTGATGGCCCACAACCACCTGTAACTCTAGCTCCGTGAGATCTGCTATCTTCCTCTTCTGGCCTCCCCAGGTAGGCACGCAAAAGTGGCATATATACACACACAGGCAAAACTCTCACACACATCAAATCGATACATCGGTGGGGTTTTTGGGGGGTGAGACAGATACTTCAATACACGCTGGCTTTCTCCACTAGGAAATCTACTCAGCCTCCTTCCCTCTAGTCTCTTAATATTGCTGTGGAGAGAAGACCTTCCTAGCCATCTACCTGGACTACCCCAGGCCTCTTCTAGATCATCTTCATTTAGTTAGTGATTTTCAGAAAAAGAAGTCTGATAAATTTAAAAAGCTAAGCATAAAAATAACTGTAAACCAATTAATAGTATTAGAGACTTGGAGGTCCTAGAAATCCAGTTTAGATATCAAACTCATTGGCAAACACCTTTACTCACTGGGCCATCTCTTCAGCCCTTGTCTCTCCAAGTCTCATGTATTATCTATAGCTCATATGTACCATGGTAACAGTTACATAATTTTCAGAGTTTATATGGCCCACAAAGGCTAAAATATTTACTACTAGGCCCTCTATACAAGGTTTGTAGATCCTGACCAAAAGTATATACAAAAAACTACAATCACCAGGGGATGGGAATCTAGTGGGAAAATGAGCAAACAATGCAATGCAAACAATACACAGAAAAAACAAAAATAACTCAGTAAATATTATAAAAAAGAGCCATCATGGTATTATAGACCTGTATTTAATCCCAAAATTTCGAGGTGGAGATAGGAAAATCAGCAAAAGGTATGCCACAGCTCCAAGGCAAGTTCAAGGACAGCTTGGGCCGCGTAAGATTCCATCAAACCTGTACTCACTCATGTGCACATATCCACGTACAGACACACATACAAACATGCGATTAAAAATAATAAAAATAGCCGGGCGGTGGTAGCGCACGCCTTTAATCCCAGCACTCAGGAGGCAGAGGCAGGCGGATCTCTGTGAGTTCGAGACCAGCCTGGTCTACAAGAGCTAAATTCCAGGACAGGATCCAAAACCACAGAGAAACCCTGTCTCGAAAAACAAAAAAAAAAAAAAAAAAAAAATAATAATAATAAAAATAAATCTTTAAAAGGGAGTTTAACTTAAACAACATTAGGAAACTCATCAAAAATTAAATCATTTGGTAATATCCATTTCTGAAAATGTTATGACATTGTTTTGGAAATTTAGTGAACTTGATGTTAACCCAACCGTTCTATTTTTAAGTATCTGCCCCAGAGAAATATTTGCATTCCTGCACACACACACCCAACCAAAAGTTAGACAGGCACACTGGGCTGGAGAGGTGGCTCAGTGGTTATGAGCACTTGTTGCTCTCCCAGAGGACCAGGGTTCAGTTCCTAGCACCCACAATAGGTAGCTAACAATTGTCGGTTAAATCAGCTCCAAGGGATTCAACACCTTTGGTTTCCATATCCATATCTACATATTGAGGCATGTATACGTGTGTATGCCTACACACACAAACACACACACACACATACACGCATGCACAGGTTCCTACACATAATTAAATTTAATAAAAATAAGTCTTTTAAAATGACATTTAAGCCAGGTGGTGGTGGTGCACGCCTTTAATCCCAGCACTTGGGAGGTAGAGGCGGATCTCTGTGAGTTCTAGGCCAGCCTGGTCTACAAGAGCTAGTTCCAGGACAGGCTCCAAAACTACAGCAAAACCCTGTCTCGAAAAACCAAATAAATAAATAAATAAATAGGCATTTAATGGTCAAAAATTAGTGAGTTGTATACATATATAAATGTGTGGGGACATATACATTCCACAGCACACATATCAAAGTTACAGAACAATTCTATGGACTTGATTTCTCCTTCTACCTTTATGTGGGTTCAGGAGAAAGAACTCAGGTTACCAGGCTTGGGCTTGCACAACAAGCACTTTTACCTACAGAGCCATCTTGCTAGCCCTACATTCACTATTGACCGCAGCAAAACTCAGCAGCAGTTTGAGTGTTCATCACTGAGGGAATGGGTTAAATTACAGTCCGTCCCTAGGCCCATATGGAAAACAATTTTATATTTCAGTTATAACAACATGAAAAGGAGCACTAAGTATTGTCAAGCAGAAAGAAGTGCACTGCAGAACAAATACAAACACAGAGCTCAGGCTTACCAAGGCTGAATGAGGGCAGATAAGATGGCTCAGCAGGAAGACACTTGTTGCCAAGTCTAATGACCTGAGTCTGATCCCTAGAGCCATGATAAAAGGAGAGAACTGACCCACATTGTGGCAAATAGATGCCCGTACCACACCATAAATGTTAATTTTTTAAAGGTTTAAATAATATTTCAGTCCACAAATATGCAGAAAAATGCACAAGAGGCTTGAAGAAAAATGTCACCCGGGGAATAGAGGCTGAGCAAGAGCAGCATCTTCTGGGTTAACCTATCACAGGTCAGTCTGAATTCCAAGGCAGGGAAAGCAGGACTCCTTGGCCCCAAACAACACTGTTGAGCACTTTCTGAAATTCAACTGCCCTGATGTGCTCGCTCATGATGTGGCTGCTGTAGACCCTTAAGAGAAGGGGACAAAGAAGGCACTTAAGAATCCATGCTATGCTCCTGCAGCTCTTCCCCTTCAGAGGGGCAGGCTTTTCTGCAATGAAAGGAAGTGGCTAGTTTTAACTGACCTCCAAGTGCTTCCCAGGTCTGATGCCACAACATAGGCAGGCCTGGAATAAGTTCCCTACCTCTCCAGGGGAAAACAAATAAACAAAACCAACAGCTGAGGAAATAAAGCTTAAATCAGAAGACTCAGAGGAATGTGTGCTCCTGGGAAGATGACATCCTTGAGAGCAGAAGCTGTCCCGCCGCCCTAGACTCACATCCTCAACTATTACAGAGGGGGTGGCTTTGATGATGGCTGATGTATCTTCCAGCTTGGACAGTCTAAAATAAGCTCTGGGTGGGAGGGGCAGCAGGAAGCAGGGGACTGGGGGGAAGCTGACAGGAACCAATTGGCTGAGGTTTTCCAATGGAGCCATAAGGAGAGCAAAAGGCTCTGGGAGAACCGGATACCGAGCAGCAACAAATGCTGCTGGCAGGAGCCTGTAGTCTCCCTGCTCTCCTTTCAAGAGCAGTTTCTTCCTGAAAGATCCTAGGAGGTAGAAAGCTGGGCTAATTAATCTTTCCCCACACAAATAGCCCTACTCATTATTTTAGGAACTACTACTCCAATTGTGCCCTGGAGGTCTCAGGCCTGTTTCAAAACCTAGAATTCTACTTTGAAAATAACATAAGAGTCCAATACATTCGATTTGTCTCATCCCTTAAGTTTAATTAATAACAGATTTTTTTATTTTAATATTTTAGACTCAAACAGTTAAATTCCACCCATTCATCTAAATTTAAGAATCAGAAGAAGGCCCTGTGTAGCATAAATATCTAATTACCAGTTTGTGTGGTTGCTTCAAATAACCTGGAAACTTACAAACCTCCCTCAAAACAGCCTTTGCCAAGTCCTGAAACTTCTTAAATCAGAGTTGACTGTTCAATGGTGGTTTTTCGGTTTGTTAAATTATAAAAGGGAAAGCTTAATGAAATCTATTTCTTGCTTTTCATAATAGTTCTGTGGGAGAAGTAAGTCAGTAATCACTATTACCAGTTTACTGATAAGGAAATTAAAACACACAGTTGTAGGAGATTTCTTCAAGGTCAGACTTCAGAAAGTCACACCAAGACCAGAAGCAGTCACCTCATAAATCCCATAAACTGCTTCCCAGAACAGAGTTCAGATGAAAAGGGGGATCGCAGTTTCTCTCCTCAGTTCTGCCCTTCCCAATCACACAGGTCTCTAAGGCCTTGGGTGTCCTCCCAGACAAATGACTGAGACCTGGAGAATCTGGTTAAGCTTCCTCATTACTTCCTGGCTATTGGAAATCTGACCTCAGAGAAAGATGCCATAACCCTTGCCCTACCACCAGACTCTGGTTTGCCCCATAAAACAAGTCAAACCTTGCTTGCCCGTAAAGGCATTAAAAACAGTCAAACCAGGCACTTCAAAGCCATGTTTTCCGTCTAAACAGCTCTTCCCAAAAAGGAGGGGCTACGAATAGGCGGCAATGGGCTGGAATGCATGGGGAACTCCGCTGGCATTCGGCAAGCAGAGGGCAAGCAGGTGCCGAGAGGCAACTAAAGAGTAGGGGAACGGTAAACAGGATGCACAGAACCTTCCCAAAGTGATGCAAATAAGGCCAGGAATCTTCAACACCAGAAGTCGGAGAGCTACCAGTTCCCAAGGGCCAACAGGGCCTGTCGCCCAAATTGAAGACCTTGTACCAACACAAATAGCCCAACTCCTACACGACTCGGGGATGGAGCCCTAGAACTGTGTTTTTCATGTCTGTGACTTTGACGCGGGCAAGACAGAGCTACTACTAACCTGATCCAAAATCCCGACCAACTGATAAGGACAGAAGGAGGAGGGAGTCAACTTTCCCCAGAATGCACAAATCTTCTCGGACTTCTGAGCCAGAGAGCAGAAACAGGAAGGGAAGCCCCAACCCCTCACCAAAAGCTACCCCTACCTTCAGTTCAAGAGCAAGAGCCACCCATCCCCATTTGGAGACACCCCACCTCTCTCCAAGCGCTGATGGTGACAGTGACTTAGGAGGGCAGGCTCTGTTCCACAAGATGGAAGCTGGTGGCCCACGCAGACAAGCCAATTCCTGGGACAGTCTGGTGGCCAAGTCTGAGTCCAGCCTCACGGACAAGAGTCTGGGGGTGGGTAGGAGAATCCTGACAAGCATCAAGCAAGCCCCACTTTGTTCCTAACCAGGGAAACCAAACATTTTTTGAGTCACCAAAAAAGCATGAATCACACGGCAGAGCTATGGGAACGGGAAAGGATGTTATTTTTCGGCATACTTGAGGATTTTCCCTTTGTCCCGGCTCTATCGATACTCTTCCCGCCCCCATTCCAACCCCATCCCCCAACTCTCAAGCATTTTTTGCCTGCTCCATTTTTATTTTTTCTTGGCCTTCGCAGGCTCCGCGCTCCTCGCCCGACTCGTACGCAGGACTACGCAGGACTCCCAGCTCCGCACCCCGCGGCAGCTCACCTGCGTCAGGTCCTCGTCGTTGAGCAGATGCGACTCGCGGGGCTTGAAGCAGTTCTGACACTTGCTCTTGTTGAAGATGTTGGCCTGAAATTTCCTGCACGGGTTTTCCTTGACCGCCGACATGTCGCCAAGCGGCCAAGGCGCGAGCCACTTCGGCCCAGCGCGCTCCCGGAGGTCGGGACTCAGCGCGGCCGCCGCCGCATTTTGCGCTGGCCGCCGCAGGCCCGGAAAGGCCTCCCCGCTCACGCCGCGCCCCGCTTGCTCGCCGCGGCCTCAGAGCGCGCGCGCCGCCTCGCGCCCCGCCCCGCCGCCCGGCCGCTGCGGGCCCATGGACGGACGCGGCCTCGGGCCGCTGCCTCCACCGCGGCCGCCCCCAAGGCGCCGGCCGGCAAGTCCAGCCGTCGCGCTCACCGGGCGCCCGCCGCCACCGCGAACTAACCGAGCGCGGCGCCGCGCGCACTCGGGGCGGGGCGGGGCGGGGCGGGGCGCCGCAACAGGCAGCTCCGTAGGCCAATGGCGCCCGCACGCTCCTGCTAACAAAGGAACCCGTCGGCCAATGGGAGGCGGGGGCGGGACCGGGAGCCGCGGGCGCAAGGTAACTTGTCCAGGCTGGGAAGGTGGAGGCGCTGGGATGGAACTTTCAGGTTTGGTGGACTGGCGCCGACGCCCGCGGCCTGACAGCTGCGGCGCTGGGCTGGGCTGCTCCCGGAAGGGCGCCGCGGATCTCCGCGGTCTCCCCGAGGGCCGCTGCCTCCCTCATAGCCTCTTTGCTGCGGCCTTCTGCCGCGCCCAGCCTGCACCCCTACTTTGTGCCAGGTCTACGGTCGACCCAGATGGCACTATTAGGGCTAGGAACTGTTCCAAGTGTTCCCCGTGGTTTAGCTCATTAAAGTTCCTCAATCTTTCCATAATCATTCCTGTTTTACGTGAGGAAACTGAGGTGCGCGGAACAGTTAAGTAATGATACAAAGTGTTTCCGAGATGATTACGTGACAGCAGCCTCAAGGAGCTATCAATTTTATTATGGGAGATGAGCGAACCCAATTTTGCTAGGTACGTAGTTAGCCACCTTCATTAAGTGCTTGCGGGAACAAAAGGCTCAGACACCGGGAATAGCTTGTGCAAGGTCACTTTGCCAGGAAAGGGACCCAAACTGTTACTCCAGGCCACAGCTGTCCAGACTTCCAGGCAAAAGGCCACTTGGAAAGGAAAGAACAGCGGAGTGCAGAATGGGGCAGGGTGAAGGGGGACAATCCCTGCTCCTTAGGAGAGTGCTTCCAGCCGCCCTGAGCTGGATCTAAGCAGAGAGCGTGCAGAAATGTTCCCAAGGTGTGCAGGTAGAGGTGGGGGAGGAGGAACAAGAAAGGAGAATGTGGTCCCAGGAGTCTGGAGGCATATCTAGAAGGATGGAGAGTTTGAGGTCAGCCTGGACCATAGTGAGACATTTCTAAGGAGTAGTGGGGAGGGAGGGAAGAGAGAAGGGTGGGAGGGATCCTTTAGGCCTGAGATTCCAAACTCAGCCAACTGGCAGTTAGGAGTCACCCTGAGTTTTTACCAGAGGCTGAGCTAACTCATTTTTTTCCCCCGGTGAAGGTGATATTGGAGCAGGTGGTAGCAGTGTGGAGAGCAGCTGAGCTCCGGCGGTGAGGAGCCTTTAGAGGAGATGGATGCCTTCAGAGCTGTGTACTTTTCCACTGATCAGCTGGTGACTACCCAGGGGAGGTGTATTTCCATTTTGAGGAAGAAATGCTTTCCTGCACAAAGAACCAGGAATGAAGGAACCCAGGTCAAAGTCTTCCTACAGCCTGAGGGGAAAGCCCAGCTCTGATCCAGCTGTGGGCAAGCCCTTCCCCTTGGCTGGTACCTCAGTGCCCACACATACAAAAGTGACATGAACATATGGTGTGGCAAGCATTAAGTGATCATAATGCTTGCAAAAATATTTCACATAGTATGGCCAGTCATGTTAATTGGTGAGTTTTGTCAAAGGGGTATTTACTGCACTATTCTTGCAACCTTCTTGTTGGCTTGAATTTTTCCAAAAGTGAAGGGGAATGAGGAAAGGGAGACCGGCAGCTCTTGTCTGCACAGAATACTCAGAAAGCGATGCCAATGGCGGCCTCTGGGGAGAAGAACTGGGTTATTGGGAAGTGACCTACTTTTCATTTTCATTATAAAACCTTTTTTCCTCCTTTTGGGTTTTTGTTTCATGTGCATGTACAACTTGTTTAAAAAGAAAGACTTAGACCAGCAAGATGGCACCGTGTGTAAAGGCTTTTGGTGCCAAGCCTGATGAATTGAGATCGATCCCCTGAAGCCGCACAGGGGAAGTGGAGAACAAACTCCTGCAAGCTGTTCTCCGACCTCCATACAGGTGCCGCAGTGTGCCCCACTCGCGTGTACACACACACGCACAAAGTAAACTTAAAATGTAGTTACAATTTTTCGAAATATCTTGGGGCCAGTCAAGGCTACCCTATTAAGAAAATGCTGAGCCAGGCGGTGGTCGTGCATGCCTTTATTCTCAGCACTCGGGAGGCAGAGGTGGGTGGATCTTTGTGAGTTTGGGGCCAGCTTGGTCTACAGAGTGAGTTCTAAGACAGCCAGGACTATACGGAGAAACCCTCTGTCTTGAAAAACAAAACCAACACAACGAGAGAGAGAGAGAGAGAGAGAGAGAGAGAGAGAGAGAGAGAGAGAGAGAGAGAGAGAGAAGCAAAATAGCCTATCTTCTGAGTCTCTTCTGCCAGGCCTGCCGGGCACTACTGAAGTCACAGCTGTGGGTGTGAAGAAGAGTGATTCGGGGATCCTGAGGCTAGTAGCCTGACAAGAGCTGTACTTCAAGCAAATGGAGACTCATGGAAACAAGAGGCAAACAGACACTTCCACTGGGAAGTTGTGGGGCCCTGCCTGGGAAACAACTCCTGACTCCATCGTAGCCACAGGGTTTAGGCTCCCGGAAAAGGCAGTGTCTTGGACAGTAAGACTCGATCTGGAGGAGGAGGAAAGACATTGCAGACCACTGCAGCAGGGTGACGGGCTCAGGACCCCCAGACCAGCCTGCGGAAACAAACAGAAGCCTGGCTGTCACTAGGGTGTTACAGATTCAAACTGTCCACGTGGAGGAGACATTGGGAGGATGAGTGAGTGGCACAAACTCCCTGAGAAGGCAGGTATGCTGCTGCTGGTGGGTAGGTACTATTACTTCATGACTATCTGAAAGAAGAGGCCCACTGGGTTCAGGGCACACTAGGTCCTTGCCTGTGGTGCCAATTAAGTCAGTACTTTGCAAGTGAGAGTTCAAGTCTTCAGGCTGACACCACCGTCACCTGGACAGTGAAGAGTGCCAAACTGGGTGGTACCCAGGGCCTTAAACATGCTGAGTAAGTGCCCTGCCATGAACCATGTCCCAGTGCAATTGTGGATCTTTGGGCTAGGCACTTATGTAGGGGCCCTTGGTCTGGGATATGAGTGGCAAGCAGAAATTTAGAAATGGAATCCATCAGGAAATGATTATGAAAGACCAGACAGGACAGAAAACGAGGCCAGAACTAGAACAGTTATCAGTCGGAGATGCAAGGAATGAAATTGGACAACACTGAAGTGGATTAAAATTCCAGTAGCCTCAGCATCCCTAGGGCAGAGCGGGGGCAGGCTTTACTACTGAATTTCCCCACCTAATTCAGTGCCTAGTACCCAGCCAACTCCTAGCCACAACTGAATAGGTGAGAACATATTATTTCATCATACCAAACTATTTCCCTTATCCGATTATAAAATCCACCCAGCCAGATTTGAGTCTCATAGCTTTGGGTTCCCTTTTTGGAGGCCTAGAATACAAACATTCATTAGGCTATAGACTTAGAATTGATTCATTGAGGGTTTAGCTCAGTGGCTGAGCACTTACATAGCACGCATAGTATTGTAGATAAGTAATGTGGTACACTTGGGAGACGGAAACAGGATTGATGTGAGTTCGAGGTCAACCTGGGGCTTCTTAGAGAGTGCCAGACTATTCAGGGCTATAAAACAAAACCCTCTCTCAAAACAAGGTGATTCAGGCCAGGTGTAGTAGTGCACACCTTTAATCCCAGTGCTGGAGAGACAGAGGCAGGCTGATCTCTGTGAGCTCAAGGCCAGCCTGGTCTACAGGGCGAGTACCAGGACAGCCAGGGCTACTTAGTGAAATCCCGTCTCAAGAACCAAACCAAACAAAAAAGACAACTCACTACATTGCTTTCAGTGTGATGTATACTATATACCCCTAACAAGCGAGCAGGCAGACAAGCAAGAAAAGGCCTCTCAGGTGGGACCCAAGGCAGTTGAGTCTTGCGTGTGGTTCTGACTATCACCCTTGAAAGCCTCCAGGGAAGTAGCAGAATTTACACAAATTTACACATGCTCACATGAAGGTAACCACTATTTTGTTCTCCACCATCTTGCCTGATCTTGAACTTGGTATGAGTGAGGGTCTGCTCAGTGCACCTGGCTTTTCTCTCTTAACATTATATCTGTGACATTCATATGTCCACATGGAGACTGAGTATCTTATGATCAAATGCCTAACAAGAGGCAACTTAAGAGAGGAACGGGATTTTTTTTTTTCCGAGACAGGGTTTCTCTGTGGCTTTGGAGCCTGTCCTGGAACTAGCTCTGTAGACCAGGCTGGTCTCGAACTCACAGAGATCCACCTGCCTCTGCCTCCCGAGTGCTGGGATTAAAGGCGTGCGCCACCATCACCCGGCAGGAACGGGATTTTTGTTGTTGTTGTTTGGTTTGGTTTTTAATTCACAGTATGTGGCTACAATCTCTCATGGCAGGTATGACATGGCCAAAGTCACTGCTGATGACCTTAGAAGCAGGTGTGTGAGGCTGCCATGTTCACTTCTCCATAGAAAGGAAGATTAGGGAATGCCAGACCTCTTCTTTTCCCCGTTTTATTCAGTTCAGGATCCAGCACATAGGTTGATGGTGCCTACCCTCGGGTGACCAATCCTGTGTAACCTGCATGGCTTTGGAGTGCCCAGACTACGGCGATGGATGATGACCAGGAGACTGAATAAAGGACAGAGTCAAAGACACATGTACAGAACTCTAGGCTCAGGTGGGTTGCTCTGATGGAACACACTAGCAGCAGCCTGGAAACTAAGTTTGTTGTATACATCTGGATCGTGGCTTTATTACATACAAGGAGGCGAGCTTATTGTATACAGCTAAAGGAGGACTCAGGTTTAGTTCATCTCAGAAAGAGGTTTCAACCTGTAACACCCGGGAGAAGGAAAGCTGTGGCCATACTTTCTGCATACATTGGTTTCAGCCAAAGGTCAATTCTTCAGCATTTGTACTTGGACCAAAGGAAGGCTTTGTCATTCCTCTGAGTCTTGCTCAGGGAAGGGTTTGATATTTCCATGGGTCGCTGACATGGCCATTTTTGAGTTAACACTTGGCCACTTCATCCACTCCCCACACTTAGGGACCAGTTCTCACACCTAGTCCTCTCTGGAAACACCCTCGTAGACACACCCAAAGTGTTGCTAACTGATGCCCTACACATTTATTAATCCAACCAAATGACAGTGGAGGTTAGCCATCATATTGTATGTCAGTCATTTTTTTTTACATTGCTTCCTTGTTGCCCGTTGTGCAATTTACCCAAGCTCTGGTGGATGGCTGGCCACTGGGGATGTTCCCACATGGTTATGCACGTATGAGGGATGGGCTCTGTTCTCCGCTAATAACTGATCATAGGATTCTGGCATTTATTTATGTGTATGTATATGTGCCATATACATATATGCACAGGCCCTTATATGTGAAGATCAAAGGACAACCTTGGGTGTTGGTTCTTACGTTTCAAGTTATTTGAGGTGTTTGTTGTTTACAAATGTGTACACACTTTGGTCATCCTGGGGTTCTTCTTGCTCCATCTCCCAACTCATTTCCGGCTAATTGAGATCTTCTTTTTGCTTTTGTTTTGTTTTGTTGTTGTTGTTGTTGTTTTTGTTTTTCAAGACAGGGTTTTTCTACCTAGAACTTGCTCTGTAGACCAGGCTGGCCTTGAACTCACAGAGATTCCCCTGCCTCTGCTTCCCGAGTGCTGTCATTAGAGGTGTGCACCACATCGCCTTTACTATATGGCAGTCCACCAAGTTTTGTGTGAGTTCTGGGATAGAACTCAGTTCTTCACATTTTTGGAGTGAAGACTTCTCAGATTCTGACTTTTTAAATGAAAGTACCCAATATTCCTTATCTTCTAGTGTCTCTGGAAACAGTGGACAGAGCTTTGGTTTTTGAAGGCCAGGGCATTTTTAATAGTCCCCATTCAGAGCCCCATTCCCAGATGTATTTATTCAGTTAGTGTGAGCAAAAGTTCCTCTGGGGATTGAGTTGTCTCAGAGGATTCCGATCACTGCATGAAAGAGGTAAAAAGGGATGAGGCGTTGAGGTCAAGGAGAGCAGGATGCCTCCGTTGGCTTTGGACTCTCGAAGCCGTATTCCCCACTAGTGAGCACAGTGTCTGTCTCACTCTTCGCCGTGGCTTCACTGTCACTCCTTTGAGAGTTGCCAGATTCTGCCAACAGGTTCTTGGGTCTTGGAACTGAGAGTGTTGGGAGACAACCTTTTCTTGGGGAAATGTGTACAGCCCTCTACTCACCCCAGATAGGGAGCCCACGATAGATAAAATATGGATATACTTAAGTCCAGCTTGGTGAACCCATAAATTTTATTGAAGTTACTTACAAGAATATGAGTGGAGGGTCATTTGCAGGAACAGAAATAACTCAGTGGAATTGCGCCACCAAAGCCAGCTTAAGTGACAGCTCAAGGAAGCTGGAAACCTGGAGCACCGTGCACAGTCAGCTCGGCAGCTGTCCTTCCCAGGCAGCTCAGCTGGCCTGAACCTCTTCCAGGCAGCTCAGCGGTTCTTTGTTTCTTCTAGGCAGTCTGGCTGGTCCCTGCGGCCTCTAGGTTTCTCAGCTTGTCTCAGAGTTTTCTCTGCTTGTCTGAGAGTGATTGGCTTATATACTCTTGGGGTAGGAGTGGCCTAGTGAATCTGGTCAGTTTCAGGAACTTCCAGAAGCTGTTTTAAATGGGTTGTGTTCTGTGCAGGATGGAGTGTTTCACTCTCTTTCAAATGGAATATCTTGTCGTTTCACCTCCTTGTAAATACCCTGTCCTAAAATAGCTTATTTCGCTTTCCCCTTACATCGAATGTCTTGAGAAGCTTTCCTCCATTACAGAAGGTTGTGGTCTGGGAGGTAACTGTTACGTAACAAATAGACTCTTTTGGACAAGATGGGGCCGGGTCATGTGGAGGTTGAACCTGGAGCCTCAGAAAAGGCACAGCCCCTCCTCACAGTCCAGAGCACTTTCTTTTTCCTTTCCCTCCTGTGCTACAGATCTCAGAAACCCCCAAAGTGGCCTTGGAAGGAAGAAGACAAAGTTCTCTGGAGATGAGCCAGCCTGTGGCACTCTGAAGTCCAAAGTCAGTCGACTATGGCCCAGGCCTACCTAGTCTTCAGGTGGGAGGGCTGGCCTGGTGTGAATCCCCAGGGGAGGCTCTATAAATAGTGGCTACTTCTTTGGATCGTGAGGACTAGTCATGCATGAAGGCATGTGCCTGTAATCCCAGCATGAAGGAAGTAGAAGCAGAAGGGTCAGAAGTTGAAGGTTATCCTCTCAGGTATATGTCTGTGAAGAACAATCTTTTCTCTGAGAAGGCTAGCTCAGCAAGGGCCAGGATCCTACAAACCTCCCCATCCTGTGAGCCTCTGTGTACACGCCTGTTTGCCCAAGCCCTGGATGCCAGACATTCCTGAGATTTGACTCCATCACACCCTCCCCTTCACGCCAATTATGAATCATATCGAATCTTGAAGTCAAGCTCCTACCAGTGGAATTAGACACAGTCACCACCTGCTGTAGGATAAAAAAAAAAAAAAAAAAAAAAACGGGGTGAACTTCCTGCCCCAGTGTGGCTGTTCACCTGGTTTGGGTCATTGTACACCAGCGTGCAAAAAGTAAATTGCCTCAGTGAGTTCCTCTGCCTATGTTTGTGTGTCTCTTCTTGACACTGGGAATATTCTGTTCTAACACAGAATTCAAAGCCTGCGTGGGCTACCTGAGACGCTGTCAACAAAACAAATAAAGCAAAACATGTGACCAAAAAGATTGTGAGAACCAAACAATTTAATGGGCGCGTAGGAGGTTAGCATCAGCCCCGAAGCACATGAACACATTAACATTTATTATTATGCCTCTGACTTGACCTTGGCTACACTGGCACCTTTCTTAGGTGTTACTTGTTTTTCAAGAGCCAGTTGTCAAATATCTTTTGAGCTTTTTTAGGCAAAATAGTTTCTTGCAGCCGCTCAGCTCCTCCAATAAATCCACATTCATTGATGAGACAGCTCCATAAGTGTCACTGTGATCCAATCAACGTTTAGATATGGTGACCATAGTGAGCTAAGTTAGGTCCTCTTTCTCCGGTGCTCTCCTCTTTTCCTCCCAGTGCACAGATGAGGAAACCAAGGCACAGAAAGGACAAGCGTCATATTCAAGTGACCTTCAGGTGCGGGAGCTACTGCACACTCTCATGGGTGGGGACAGGCTGCTGAAACTGAAAGATCTCAAAAGTCCTTTCAACTGGAGTGGGGAATAGCAGGGAAGGGAGCTTCTCTAGAGCAGAAAACAAATAACAACGCTTTCCAGATAGGCACCAGGAGAGAGCATCACATGTCAGATACAGAAAGTCTATCCGGAAGAGAAGTTATCTGTTCCGTTGAACTCTTATATATGGACCCCTGGATTTAGCAATGCCGCTTCTAGAAAGATAGGTTGTAAAACTGGTTTCACAAGCAGAGGAAGAGATTCATCCTAGGATGTTTATGTTTTCCTTCCTTTCCTTCTTTTATTTTCTGTCTTCTTTGTTTTTTAAAAAGTTGGTTATTATTTATTTTTTTAAATATAATTTTATCTCTTCCCTTTTCTCTTTCTTCCCTCTAATCTCTTACATGTTCCCTTCCTCCAACCCCTCCCATGTCCCTCAAACTCACCAACTCCCCTCAAACTGATGGCCTTGTTCTCTTTGGTTGTCCTTGTTACATATACACAATATACACATAGAAATATAAATACAAGCAGCTGAGTCAATTTAGTGTTGTTGGTGTACACAATTTCGGGGCTCACCGCTTTGTATCGAATAACCAATTAAAGGGCTCATCCCTGGGAAAGACTGCTTCTGCCTCTTTCAGCAGTCAGTAGTTACCCTGTTCTTTGTCTAGGAGTGGGGTTCAGTGAGATTTCCACCTCCCTGTTAGCCTGTCTATTTGTCTTGCATTGCCCACGTCTTATTTAAGCAGCCATATTGTTGAGGTATCCTGAGTGTAGCTTCCCTGTTATTTCTAGGAGATACAATCGCGCCACAGACTTCCTGATCCCCTGGCTCTGATAATCTTTCTGTTGGTCCTGACCTCTTCCCTGAGCCTTGAGTGCAGGAGTTGTGTTGTAGATGTAGCCAGTGGGGCTGGTTGCTCTGTGAGCAGTTAATCATAGTAGCATTGTGGCCAGCTGTGATTTTCTGTAACTGTCTCCATTTGCTGCAAAGAGAAGCTTGATCAATGGGAATGAGAGATGTGCTTATCTGTGACAAAATAATTAGTTTTAGCAGTAGACATTATACTAGTTAAGTAAAGTTGGGGGGTCATAGGTAGTAGAAACTTAGCCCCTTGTATTTGGCTCTGTTTCCAGTACCAAGTAAGATTTTCCTCCTGTTGAGCAAGCCTTAAGTCCAATTTAGAAAGCTGTTGGTTACTGCCAAGATATGAATACCACTATTGCACCTTTAGTGCTATCTTGCCATGCTGGTCATTGTTGTGGTTCATGGGTGTAACAACTGGATAGGATTATGATTATTTCTCTTCCTTAGCGATTTGTATAGCATTCTGCTACTCTGAAAGCTAGACCACAGAAGGGAGGCTTTTACATATTTTGTTGGGAGCTAGAGAGATAGCTCAGCAGATATGAGCACTGGCTGCTCTTTCAGAGGTCCTAAGTTCAATTTCCAGCAACCACATGGTGGCTCACAACTATATATAATGGGATCTAATGTCCTCTACTGGCATTCAGTTGTACATGCAGACAGAGCATTTATATAAATAAATATTTTGCTTATTGCTATTGTATGGTGTGTGTGTATTGTGTGTTGTGTTGTACATGACTAGAGATCATAGGACAAGTCTGTGAAATCAGTTCTCTTTAAAATGTATTTTATGTGTATGTGTGTGTGCTGAGGCTATGTATGTACACCACATATGTACAGGGGCCCATGGAATTCAGAAAAGGTTGTCATGTCCCTGGAACTGGAGATACAGATGCTTGTGAATTATGTGGATGCTAAAACCCAACCTGGGTTTTCTGCAAGATCAATAAATACTCTTAACTGCTGAGCCATCACTTCAGCTCCTTCTTCCATGGATGGAACTCTGCTCATCAAGTTTTTGCAGCAAGCATTTTTACCCGACATCTTCTTGGTTTATTTTTTTTTTTTAAGACAGGCTCTTATATCCTATGGTCAAGGCTAGTCTCAAATTTACTATATAGCCAAGACTATCCATGAACTCCCAATACTTTTGCCTCTCCTTTTCAAGTACTGGAAAAATAGATATGCAGGCCTGGTCTTTCTTTTTTTTAAAAAATTTCTGAGTCAGGGTCTCATATATCCCAGCCAGGCCTTAAGTTTGAATTGTAGTTAAAGATGACTTTGAATTTCCAGTCCTCTGAAATACTGGGATTGCAGGCATGTGCCAGCACACCTGACTTATATGATGCTGTGGGTGTAATCCAGGACTTTGTGCATGCTAAAACAAACACTCTACCAACTGTTCTAAATCCTTAGCACTACCTTTTGGGTTTTGAGACATGATCTCACTTTGTACCACAGACTGGCCTCAAACTTGCAGCAATCTTCCTTCCAAGGACTTGGATTACAGGCATGAGGCATCCCACATGGCTTTCATTGTAATTTTTTATATTTAAATGCTATTATTATTGTGTGTATGTGATGTTTATGTGGGCATGCTCATGCCACAGTGTATGTGTGATGGTCAGAGGACAACTTTTGAGAGTCAATTCTGTCTTTCCATCATGGGTTCCAGGCAGGCTTGTGGCAAGTTCTTTATGTTCTGAGTTAGCACTTTGGGCTAGCTCTCATTGTTTTCTTCTTTTTCTTTCTTTCATGTTTTAAAAGATTGATGCATCTTATATATGAGTGCTTTGTCTGCATGTACTTTATGACAGAAGAGGGCATCAGGTCCCACTATAGATGGTTGTGAGCTACCATGTGGTTGCTGGGAATTGAACTCAGGACCCCTGAAAGAACAGCCAGTGATCTTAACCTCTGACCCATCTCTCCAGCCTATTTATTATTATTATTTGCACATTTGCATGCATGTATGCATAATGAACATGTAGAAGTCATAGGACAACATTTGGGAGTCAGGTCTCTCACTTCATCATATGGTTCTGGGGATTTGAACTCAGGTCCTCAGGCTTGGTTGCAAGGAGCTTTACCTTTCTGGTTCTCTCATTGTTCTTTTTTTTTTTTTTTTTGAACTCTCATTGTTCTTAATAACAGGAAACTGGAGAGACTCTAATAGTCTGTTGTTAGAGAATTAGATAAGCAAGTAGTTCTTTGATACATTTGGAGAAACTTGAGAAAATAGAAATAGTGTTGAAATAACCAATGGTCAACCAAATGCTGTGAAGTTAAAAGTAGTGGAACCCAGGCTTGGTGGTATAGGCCTGTAATTTCAGTGACCTAGGAGGCAGAGGAAGGACAATCACAAGTTCAAGGTCAGTCTGGGCTGTGGAGTGTTTGAGGCCAGCTTGAGTAGCTGGTTGAGAAACTGCCAAAACAAAGCAAAAACAAGAAACAGACTTTAAAAAGGCTGATAAGTAGCTTAGTGTTAGAGTGCCCCTTGTGTTAGGAAAAGAATAATCTCACTGTTGCACAAAGGAACACACAAAATAAAATAATTTGACAAGACAATTTCATTTTGCAGCAAAGGTATATTAGAACCCAAACGGGGCTGAGGTCAAGCTGGGTCAAAATGACCTTTGTCTTTTATCCCTGACATAGGAGGTGACTGCATTGCACCCCATTGGTGGGAGCTCAACATTACGATCTGACACAATCAATAGTCAGTGCAAGGGGATGGGGTGGACTCAGGAAACAGGGGCCCTTGTCAGGCTAACTACCTTTGATAGAAAAAGGTTGTTTTTTCTCACAATTCCTTCCTCTTTATTATGCATTTTTCAAACTTAGCCAGCAATATTGACCATTTGAACTCTCGAGTAACTTAATTATTGTTATGGTAAGTGGTGACTTAAGTATTATTTAAAATGATCCTACCTTCCTAAAGATGGTCCCTTGTCCACATGGTTGACCTTGTCCAACTGTAATATGAAGTTTTCCATCTTGGCCAGAGATTCTGTTCTCTTGACCAGAAAGTATTTTCTCTTAACAGACCTTTATTTTTATTTTATTATTCTCCTGACAGGAAAGTTAACCCTAGCATCATTTAGGAACCAGATCAGAGAGCAAGGCCCCCAAAACACTTTTGGCATTCTGGTCTCTGAAAAGATGAAGCTACCAAGAAGTCCAAGGACACATTTTGTTTTTAACCTAAAGAGAAACTGGCTATTTTTCTCTGGAGTCTTTTTATTCTAGACTAGTCCATTTTTTTAAAATCATCCCCACCCCCTATTACTCTAAAGAAGTAATCCTAATTGCCATTATAGAACTGGGACAATTCTTGGCCTTGTTTGATCTATGCATTTGGAAGCATGAAGAAAAATGTCCCCTTCGTTGGTACTCCTCTTTGTAGACTGAACACTGATTAGAGTTCACCGGGTAGGGTCTCCATGGCTTCCCTGAGCAGGAGACTCCCCACAGTTACAGGACATTGCAAGAGATGTCCCATAGTTTCATGGGACCTAGTTGACCTTGGAGAGCAAGGGGAAATATTTTCCTCTTTTAATACTTCTGGCCACATCATTATAGGCTTCCAAATATGGTTATTGAACACCCAGAAGGTCAGTTATACCAGTCTGCTACTTTTAACTACTGCGTAATATTTATATAAGGTTGAGGCAAAAACCAAACATTTAAAAATAAACTTTGATTATACATACATTTAAGCAGATGTTTTTCATGACTGTATTGAACTTTGACCTGAGAAGTTCTAATTTTATATACATAAAGTCTCATCTTTTACATACTTTATGTAACTTGCCCAAATTGTTGCTGCTTAAGCTTTACAATGTTTCCCATTCTTTAAAAAAAATGCACACACATCCAATCTCTGCCAATAATTAACAAGCTGAACTATAATGATCTTCCCTAACGATGTTTTTGATTCTGAATGAGTGCAAGTCACAGATAAGAAATGCAGCAATATGCAGCAATTGATGTTTACAACATCTGGCAGAACTTGTCTAAGGAAGTCATGTTAAAACTGTGATGCCGGAGTTAAAAGAACTTAGAAAAGCACAATAAACATAGAGCAAAGGAGCCTTGAGCAGGGTGTGGGTTGAGGCAGACAGATCTGGGAATGTTGAATGAGTAAGTGGATATTCTGGGCCTGCCAGAGGAGATGGTGACCAGTGTCTTGGGGAATCTGTTTCCTTGGAGCTCTTTTTACATAATTGTTTCCCATCCTGACTGTGTAAGAATTAACTTTTAGCATTTCAACCCCCACATAATAGAGAGTTCTCCTGCTCCAATAATAAATAAAAAATCTCAGCCTCCCAGATGGAGGTATTTTTTGCTTTTTGGTTTTTTTTCTTTTTATACTCTGACTTTGAAAGCTTCATCCATTTCCAGCTGTCCTGTGTCAGGTGGTCCTTAGCAATCAGAACTCATCAATGAGGCTGATGGAGCTAGAGATCAGGACTCCACATTTATTTCACGTCAGTGAGACAGTTCATTCACTGTTTCTCATCCAACCTCCAGCATGACTTGACCAACGAAGAAGGACTTTTCTGTTACTTGCATTTCCTACCTTGGTTTTGTGCTCAAAAATTACTTTGTCAGTTTGGGAGCATGGAGACCATAGGAGAGGGTAGAAGGGGAGGGGAGAGGAAAAGAGGGGAGTAAAGGAAAAATATATAGCTCAATAAAAAAATTACTTTGTCAGGATGGTATTCTCTGAGGCTTCCCATGTTTCTGAGAAACTTGTCATGCTGGTATCATTATTGATGTGAAAGAGTATCATTCGTCTGAGATCCTGGAGGCCACCATCATGGGGATGGAGCAAGCCTCCTCCAAGGGAGAGGATCTGAATACTTGGCTGGATGGATTTGAAATTCCAGAGAGACCCCAAATTGTTGGGGAAAGAATAATCTTGGTGTCTCATAAGGAACACATGAACAAGGTGAAAGTTTTTTTTTTTTATTTTTGAGACAGGGTTTCTCTGTAGCTTTGGAACCTATTCTGGAACTAGCTCATGCAGACCAGGCTGGCCTTGAACAGAGATCTGCCTGCCTCTGCCTCCTGAGTGCTGAGATTAAAGGCATGTGCCACCATTACCCGGCAAGGTAAAAGTAATTTAACAAGGCCAGTGTTGCAAAAGGGGAATACCAGAACCCAAACTGGCCTTACAAACTCATTTATCCAAAATGGCCTTTGCCTTTAATCCCTGACATAGGTAGGGATTGTGTCTCTGGGATTGGTGGGAACTTGACTTCACAATCTGACATGACTGGCTAATCAGCACAAAGAAGAAAGGGGAGGTTCAGGGACTATGAGCCCTTGATAGGCTAATTATTTTTTATAGAAAAACTAAACAAAACTTTTCTCACACCAGCATGCTCAAGGTCCTAGGGTCAACCTCCAGGAAACCACACACACACACACACACACACACACACACACACACGAGTTTGTATGCCAATAGAAGCCAAGGATATCAGGCATGGTGGTGTACATCTCTAGTGGCTTAGGAAGATAAATCAGGAGGTGACCCAAACCAACAGGAATAAGGGTCCTGAACAGTGAGGTGCCGAGTAGGATGGGGTTGAGAACTAGCAATAACAAGTAGTAAAGAAGACTAAAGCAATAGCTGGATCCAGAGGGCCTCACATAAACTGATGTCAAGCAAGTTTATTGAGAGGTACAGCATTCTACATAGTATTTGTGGGGAAAGGGGAGAATGGCCGAAGTCAGCAGGGTTGCCAAAGAGAACACAAGATACCTCAGATGCAACTGCCTAAGGACTGATAGCAAGAGCCCAGGGGCTCCCAGAAGCTACAATCTTAACTATTCTGAGGAATCACTGGCCACTGAGGAGGCACAGACCAGACTTGCAAAGTCCACGCATGGGCAAGAATACAAAATTAAAGTTCCCATTGTCCTTCCATCAGGGCCTCTGATGAAGTCTTGGATCAATCTGGCTCCCTACAAGGAGGATCACTTGAGCCTAGGAGTTTGGAGTCAGCCTAGGCAACATAAAAAAAAAAAACTCATTTCAAGAGGAGTAGAGGGATGGAGAGATGACTCAGTGGCTAAGAGCACTGGCTGCTCTCCCAGAGGACCTGGGTTTGATTCCCAGCACCCACATTCTCAGCAGCTCACAACTGTCTGTAACTCCAGTTTCAGGAGATGCAATGCCCTCTTCTGGCATCCATGGGCACCAGACACATACATGTTACACAGACATATATGCAGGCAAAATGCTTACACATTAAAAAGATTAGAACCAATGGAGCTGGAGAGATTACTCAGCAATTAAGAGCACACACTGACTGCTTTTCCCAAGGACCCATGCTCAATTCTCAAGACCCACATGGCAGCTTACAACTATAACTCCAGTTCCAGGGAATCCGGTGCCCTCTTCTGATCTCATAGGCACCAGGCACACATGTGGTACAAAGACATACAAGCAGGAGAAATGCCCACACACATAAAATAAAAAACGAATAGAAAAAGCAGGAGAATAGGAGAAGGATGCAAAGGAGGAAGTGGAGAAGGCTTCTATTGGAAAATGATTCATATGTAATCTTTGCTGTTCATTTCTTCTTGAAGAATTTGCATGCTTGAAAAATACATAGATAAGGTCAAGGGCACAACATATACCTGCTCATACACAAAACAGTTCCATTTTTTTCCTTTGATACAGGGTTTCTCTGCATAGCCCTGGCTGTCCTGGAATGTACTCTGTAGACTAGACTAGCCTCAAACTCACAGAGTTCTTCCTGTCTCTGCCTCTGGAATGCTGGAATTAAAGGTATGTGCCACCATTGCCTGGCTAAGATAGTTCTTTACAGTTAACTTTAGGAGGTAAAAGGACAGATGCTTGTACTGATTCTGTAGGTTTATGGTGCTTAAATGGTTTTTAAGGCACATTCTTGCTTTTGCATGAACAGGAATCGCACAGTAAAGGGCAGCAGCGACAAGTGATAGTCTTGTTTGTGCTTAGTCTTGCCTTTGCTCCCCTGTCTCACTACAGCAAGTTCTTCCATAAATATTCTAGTATACCTATGAAAGATAAAGATTCTTTAAAAAGAGTGGCTGTATTATGACCACCATGCCTAAAAACACCTCAAATATAATCAATGTCACAAAATTTCCATAAATAACTTCCAACTATCTCATACAAAACATGAATTATTTTTGTCTAGGAAAAAAAACTTGAAAAAGAAGGAAGATTGATATGGGATTCCCCTCTGTATGCTGTGAATAGCATTGGTTAATAAAGGAACTGCTTTGGGCCTATAGCAGAGCTATAGGGGAACAGAGCTAGGTTGGGGGGGAACTAAACTGAATGCTGGGAAGAAGAGGGTGGAGTAAAGGAGAAGCCATGTAGCCCCGCCAGAGACAGACGCTGGAACTTTAGTCATGTGACAATACACAGATTACTAGAAATCAGTTAAATTAAGATATAAGAGTTAGCCAATAAGAAGCTAGTGCTAATGGGCCAAGCAGTGTGTTAAATAATGTAGTTTCTGTGTGATTATTTTGGGGCTGAGCAGCCGGGGACCAATAAGCAGCCTCCTTACAACAAATTGGCACCCACGTGGTCAACTAAAATTCACTTAAAACCTGAGAAAACTTAAAACTTAGACATAAAAGAACAAAGTTAAGCATGGCTTCTTTGGTAGCCAGCATTTTGCTGTGGTGTGCCACAGCTCCTTTAAGAGAGGTTTTCCTGATTCAGCGGTAGCAGAAAAAAATGCCGTGCTGATTTGAAACTGCACTGTTTTGAAACTGTGGCTTCCTGGGCCGTGCTGCCAAGGAACTCTGACGAGGTCTGGCAATGGAACATTTAAATGGTGTTTGTGAACAGAGTGCTGCAACTTGCTTAAAGGCGACATAGACTGACTGTGTGTTTAAAAATGAGGCTGTGAGTACAGCTCTCAGAGGCAGCAAACAGCTCCACCATGCTGGACTGGGCAGGGCAAGCAGGCAGTGCCGTATTTCTCCTAGCAATGGTGCTGCTTAAGTTCATAAGAAGCACTTAGCATTTTAAGAAGCAGTTCTGGTCAGAAAAAAATTTCAGATACACAATAGGATAGATTCAGACATAAAAGACCTCTAAATGAGACAGTGTATTTTTTTTTAAATGTATGTAGGCTTGGACAGAGAAGAAAAAGAGTATAGAGAATTATAAAAGGAAGTAAATGGTTTATAAAAAAATGAAACAAAGTCTTTAAAGAGACAGTACAGACAGTCATAGACTAAGGGAGTAAAGATAATAAAATAAGCCACATAAAGATGAAAAATACACAGAGAGTCTAGATTATTGTATTTTCTTTGAATTTTTTGACTGTGAATGAGCTAAGTACAGAGAGACATTTCATTGCACAGGCTGCAAGCTAAACCAGCATAGATATTTTAAAGGTTTCTTGACTTCAAAATTTGAGTCTAAGGATAAGTTCCTTTGGAAAAGAGGTTCTTCTTTTGTTTCTACAGAAGATGAGAACCTGTGGATTTCTTCCAAATGGATGTGGTTTGATGGACCAAGACCCCCTGAAAGGTCACCTTGAACACCCCCCAAAAATTACTTCTACCAGCAAACAGCAGGAAGCAATTTGGAGAAGAACTACACCATATTCTCAAATATAGTTTTTAAATGTTTCTTTACATTTAAAAGGTGATATGCTATAGAGATTTGCATTGTTATGGATCTTAGTCTATTGACACAAATTTAAGATCAGTTTTTTTATTGTAGGAATTCCTACCACCAATAGCCATTAAGTTACCTGCCCACTTGGCATGACCTCTTATACTATTAATGCTGATGTAAAGTGCATGTCCAGCCTCTTTTCTGGCTGCAGAATTTGGTTGCTGTTCTCCATTCCAGCAGAAGATTGTGATTTGTGAGTCTACCCCCTAAATAGATAACCCTCTATTATTCTCATTTCTGAGCTAGTGTGGGATTTCTTTTAAGCATCCTTCTTCATCTGGCACCCAACGTGGGGTGCCAGTTTGTTGGAGGAGGGCTGCTTGTTGGTTCCTAGCCACCCGGCTAGCTTAGACCCAAAATAATCACACAGAAACTATATTAATCAAATCACAGCTTGGCCCATTAGCTCTAGCTTCTTAATGGCTAACTCTTACATATTAATTTAACCCATCTCCATTAATCTTTTATTGCCACAAAAGCATAGCTCAGCTGAGTACCCATTGTACCACAATGCATATGATGAAGGTGCTTGAACAATATTTTACAGCACTGTAGGATGTGACTTTGTAAAGGAAAAATTACAAGTAAAAGAGTGTCCAACTCAGAACAAGATAAATCCCTAGCTGAAACACTGCTTTGGCATTCAAAATGAGAACTTATTATTGATGCTGTAGAGACTGGGGTGTACCAAGTGAAGAGATGGAAGTCCTTTACAAAACAGAGAAGGGACAGACAGCTCAAGTCCCTGTGATGTACATAATGACAGAGATTACCTCATCTTGATGGTCTTCTGTCCCTAACCTATAATCTCAGTCTCATGAGACAAACATCTGCTCAACACAAATGAGGGGCACTCACAAAATACTTGAGTATTCTGCATTGTTCCCTGAGTGTTCTGCACAGTTCCCCAGATACACAAGAGGTGTGCACAGTTCCCAGATACACGAGAGGTGTGCACAGTTCCCCAGATATGTGAGAGGTGTGCACAGTTCCCAGATACACGAAGGTGTGCACAGTTCTCCAGATACACGAGAGGTGTGCACAGTTCCCTGAATTACCTGAGCATCCTCTATCATTTTCCACAAATTTCTTAGAACTCCACATGGTTTCTCAAATACCTGATTGGCCTACGCAGTTCTCCCAAATGCTTGAGCACTCTTTATAGTTCTCAAAATACCCAAATGCTTTGCATAGTTTCCCCAAATTCCTGAGTACCCTGAAAAGTTCCCCAAATATCCAAGAGGTATGCACAGTTCCATAAGTACCTGAGCACCATGCACACTTAGCACGAACACCTGAGCACTGTGTATAGTTCCTCAAAATACCTGAGTGCTCTTCACGGTCCGCAAGTGCCTGAGTGCTCTGCACGGCTCCTGAAGTACCTAAATGCTCCTTACCATTCTCCGAGCACCTGAGCACTCTGCACTGTGTCTAAAATAGCCGAGAGCTCTGCCCTGTTCCCACACAGTCCCACCCACACACAGAGCATGTCCACTGCAGACTGTCCTGCTGCCTGAAGCTCCTTGCAGTGTTGAGAGCTGCTCCGATGGCCAAGGATGATGGCATCTGAGCAGCTCTGCTCAGTGACAGTAGCACAGTGTGCCAGCAGAGCCATAGCACAAGCAAAGGGTGTGAGGTAGAGAAGAGCAGATGAGCCCAAAGGTAGAGGGACACTCAGCCAGGGGAGAGAAAAGTTGGGCCCAGGGTTTATGGGGCCTTTAGACCTTTACAGACGGCTCTGCTTTATTTTAAGAGCATCCAGAATCCATGTGGGGAGTTGTTACACACAGGTGTGGCTTTTAGCAAATGTGTAGGATGGGTGTTTGGATTCTGGGGTGCAGGAAGGAGAGGAAGGAGAGACCAGTAATGACGAGGTTGGACTACAGATAGGAGCATGGCTGAGATTTGAGTTTTACAGTAAGAACAAGAGAGACACCAGTTGCACATAGCTGAACCTCAGGATCATGAATAAAGCTGTGTGTTTGAGGCTCACCTGTCTCAACCCAGCACGCCAGCCCTTCTTCTCTTGGTTACTAGGCACTAATCTAAGTACCCCTTTCTTAGTATACCTACCTGCCCCTCCAGTGCCTGCCAGATCACTTAGTGTGGGTGCCAGGCTTCATGTGGTGCCCTGGGTTTGGTGTCTTTCCCAGGGTCTGGCCCTCATGCTCTTTGGGGCCTAAGATAGTCCTGACTAGTTGCTTTTGGCTAATGGGAAGATACCTTAGACCATTTGGTGTTTTGTTAGCTTTGCCAACCAGGACAGTTTTCTGGGAGCTTATGGGAAGGAGGGGGAGGAAGAGGACTATGCTTCTCTGGTATTAGGGAACACTAAAAGAGATAAATAACTTCAGCTGTACCAGGAGGATCTTTGGTTTGTTCTAAATCATTTCTTTAAAAACAAACAAAGCAAGGGGGATGTAACCCAGTGGTAGAGCCCTTGTTTAGCATATACTTGGTCCAATCACTAGTGCTGAAACCAAAAACAAAAAGCTGGTGCCTCAGCCATGAGGGAATACTCTGAGGCCCCCAAGAATGTGATGGCTCCCTCACTCCTTGAGAGGCACAGCTGAAGCCTGCTGCTCAGAGCCTAGAGGCTTCTTTTCCCTAAGGGGAAAGCTTTCTCACCCAAGTCCCATCCCCAGAGGTGACAGAGTTGTCCTATGCTTTACATCTCACTCTAAACCCACCTTGTTTGCCCTCTGCTGCAGAATGCTAGCTCTGCCAGGACAGGATGGTCGTTCTGTCCGCCTGGGTCTGACTGGAGCCTGGCATATGCTGCAGGCTCCATAAGGCTTGGTGATTATGTGGAAGGCTTGGGTGAAGTCATTGGCCATCTGTCCTCACATAGAGGCAAGGACACACCAGCCTTGCTAATCCGACTATGTGGTACCCTCCAGCACCCCAGATGAAGAGGGCCTTGCATGGAGACCCACCCCAAGTCAGGGAGGTTAAGGACAGCTATCTAAGGATGCCCAGGCAGCATATGGCAGACTCAGAAGGGAGTCTGGAGGACCAGAGGTTCTGTCTAGGTCTGTGGAAACACTGCATTTCCACACGCCAGCTCTCCATCAACACACAGGGTTTGGTGTCCTCCGTCAACCCCACCGGCGTATTTGCACCTGCTCAGGCACAATCTGCTTAAGAACATTTGCCTAATGTCCAGAGTCGCATAGGGAGTGAAGGAACCAGGGACAGCTGGAAATCATATTGGTGGTGGCCTCAGCTGGACCCAGCCCTGGATGCACGTGTGACTCCACCCAGGTGGGGCCTTCAGACTTGCCCTTCTAGGTGATTTTTTTGTTTTGTTTTGTTTTTCGAGACAGGGTTTCTCTGTAGCTTTGGAGCCTGTCCTGGAACTCCCTTTGTAGACCAGGCTGGCCTCGAACTCACAGAGATCCGCCTGCCTCTGCCTCCCGAGTGCTGGGATTAAAGGCATACGCCACCACCGCCTGGCCTCTAGGTGATTTTTGTTAAGCCTTGGCCAACATCTGCTGGATGTACTTGGGCAGCCTGGAGGAAAAGCCTTGCTGCCTGGCTGGTGTTGATTTCTTCCTGGCTGGCCCCACCCAGAGGTGAGTCAGCCCAGGTTGAGCAATGACAAATGGCAATCAATCCAACTGCCCCTTGCAGCTGCTGGCAGAGTGAGGGGCTCCAGGAATAAGGACTAGAGTACAAGTCTCCATAGAACCTTACTGTCACACATGTGTGGGCATGACTTTCACCAATGCACACAGTAAAGACAACCTGTGTCTTATGTGTCCATTTCAAGCCATTTTGTCCTCACTGACTTTCTGGCTAGGAAGAGTGGCATCACCTTCTTTACACAGAGAAGAAACCAAAGCTAGAGGAGCGTGTCCACATACATAGTGTCAGCTGACAGGAGCTTAGTAGTCACAGTTAGTTTGGTTGCCCCATGACATCCTAGTTCTTAAGCACACCCAGAAGCCCACACAGTCATAATGGACGCTGAGCAGAAGGACAGAGGCATTTGGGTCATGCTCCCAAGAGCTGGGTCTTACTCAGTGACCTTGGTTGAGTCACTTGGTTGCACCGGGTTTCATTATCATCTCTGTAAAAGCAGGGATGGTGGCACATATCCGTGCTAGCCCCACAGGCTGCAATGGGAAGGGAGTAAAGCCAAGTCCTGCCTGGAACTGTCAGGTTCCACACCTTTGGTGTGGTCCTACAGGTCTATTCTGCATTGTATATGCTGATCTCCCCCACCATTAGAAGCTCCTGTCATATAAGAGACCATTGGCAGAGATGATCTGCCCCTCCATACTTCTCAACTAGGATTTTCTCCAAAGAGTCTTTATAAGGCCAGTCGTGGTATCATATGCCTTATACACAGCACTAGGAAGGCAGAGACCTCTGTGAGTTCAAGGCTAGCCTGGTCTACATAACATTCCAGGCTAGTCAGGACTACATAGTCTGTACGTTTGAAGCCAGTCTTGGTCTCAAAAGAATTTTTTTCCTCCTGGGGTGTGGTTCTGTGGTAGAAACCAGTCTGTGAGAGGCTGTACAAAGGAAGAAAAGCAAGAAAAGTCAGTCCAACCACAGGGAGGAAGCTCAGCCAGGACACCATTAATAGAAGGGCTAGGGCTGCAAAAAAGAGGAATGTCTGAAACTTTATGCCAGCCACCATGGCCACTTTGGGGAGTTGGGGTGATGGGTGTGTTCTGTCTCCATCACGTGGTCAGTGTGTACATGAGCACTACTACACTTCAAGCGTATGCATGTGTGAGACCAGACACCATTTTTAAATGAAGTCTTGGAAAAAGCACAGGTGTGAGTGGAAAAGGCAAGTTTGAGGGAGAAAGGCAGATGTGAGTGCGAATGGCAGGTGTGAAAGGAATGGCAGGTGTGAGAGGAAAAGGAAGATGTGAATGGGAATGGAAGGTGTGAGGAAGAATGGCAGGTGTGAGAAAGAATGGCAGGTGTGAGGGGGAATGGCAGGTGTGAGGGGAATGGCAGGTGTGAGGGGGAATGTCAGGTGTGAGGGGGAATGGCATGTGTGAGGGGAATGGCAGGTGTGAGGGGAATGGCAGGTGTGAGGAGAATGGCAGGTGTGAGAGGGACTGACAAGTGTGAGGGAAATGGCAGGTGTGAGAAGAATGCAGGTGTGAGGGGAATGGCAGGTGTGAGGGGGAATGGCAGGTGTGAGTGGGAATGGCAGGTGTGAGTGGGAATGGCAGGTGTGAGAGGGACTGACAAGTGTGAAGGAAATGGCAGGTGTGAGGAGAATGGCAGGTGTGAGGGGAATGGCAGGTGTGAGGGGAATGGCAGGTGTGAGTGGGAATGGCAGGTGTGAGGGAAATGGCAGGTGTGAGGATAGTACCATAAGTACAGCAAGGGCAGGATATCTAGCACTTAGCACCAAGTCCAGAGCCTGGGTATTCTTCAATAATTGACAGCTGTTATCAATAAGGAAAGAGTGACACTGGGAACTACAAATATTTGCTAAGCGCTCTCTGTGCCAGATACCCTGCTAAGCTTTAAAGAGAAAACAGACCTGGATCCTTTGCCTGCAGGGTTGACCTTCTAGCTCCTACTCCCCACTAACAAATGTTCACCATGTCAAACCCAGAGCTGCATGGCTGGTAGACACCTTGGCTGGGGCCCAGGAAGCTCCTCCTCAGGCTGTCTGTCCCCTCGGGATGGTTCAGATGTCCTGGTCACATGCAGACCCTCTCAGCAATGCACAGAAAGGGTAAGCCTTCCTTTTCTGCCACTCCTTTTGACTAGTGCGCCCTAGGATTACCCCAACTCCAACAACGAGCTCGACGCCAGCATCTTTGTCTCCACATTTGCTTCAAGGAACCCTCATCTGAGACAGTTGGCAGCTGGGCATGCATGGTCTGCAGGCAGTGGGTAGGGCAACTTGAGGGGTGCAGGCTGGTGTAGGGTGTGAAGTCTGCTATCCTCAGGAGGTGCACTAGCAGCACCGGGTACCTTGGACTTCATTACCCTGGATCTCCAAGACACTCCTGACTGTCCTCCTCAGTCCTGAGTGGGCAGTCACTGTGGGGAGAGGAGACCCACTCATCCAAGTCTCCTTGGTAGACTGTGCATAGGATGTTGCTACTCCTGGCTGCCATGAGTACCCTTCTCACTTCTGGCTCTCCAGAGGCTAACTGCCTGTAGGCAGCAAACTGAAGCTCTGAGCTGAGTGGCCCTTCCAGAAGCTACTGTAGCTAGTTACTACAGTCCCCATCCCCCATGCCTGTTCTGATGCTCTCCACATAGGCTTTTATGAATTGTGGCCTTGGGAACTATAAGACACAGAGATGGTCAAATCAGGCATCTGAGGAGCAGGTGACAGAGGTCCGTGAGAGAAAGCGGAGATACTGCAGGCTTGAGCTTAACAGCCAAGAATGAACATAGGACCCTGCTTCTGGCTATGAATGGAATACGTTATACTTATTCATTACTTTCTGTATATACACGTATGCACACATGTATGCATATGTACAAATGTATATATACACACACACACATATATATATATATATATGAATATATATCAAGACATTGAAGGTAGATAATGAGTTACTGACACACAAAAGGAAGAGATGGGTCTAGTATTAAAGAGAAAAAAAAGCTTCCCGAGTTCTGCCCCCCAGTTTCCTGTTCTCCGGAGAGAGCCACTTAAGTGGACATTTCTCCAGCCTTTGTCCATGGGGCTGCATTCCGTCTGATGCCTTTTTGTCTATATTCCCAGGAGGCCAATGCTCAGCAAAGGTTTGGGATGTTTCCTGAGAGCAGAAGGGTCTGGCTATCCCCGCCCTACCCCCCAGCCTCAGTGTCCCCAACCACTGCAGCCAAGCATAGGATCATCTCAGACTGACCTTGGTGACCTGCCACATACACTGAAGAGGAGCTCCCTCCCTTCTATGTTAACCACTGGTGTGGGTGTTTCGGTCACCTCCCACTTGCATGATAGACAGCTTGGTGTATGCCCCAAAGCTCAGAGGTTAAACGAGTTTGGGGGACACGGTGTGGGCTCTCCTGTCACCTCCACTTATCCACTATGAACCTGCGCTTTACATTCAGAATTATGTTCAGTCCTCCAAACAGCGACGGAAAGGGGACCGTGAGTCATATCTAGCAAGGGGTGGAGCTCGGGGAGGTAAAACGCTGGCCAAAGGTCCTAAGACCTGAGCTTGGACGTGTTCTGCAACACTGCTGACACCCTCCTGGTAAACGTGACAATATTCTTGGGCTTGCTGTGACTCAGAGCCATCACATTCCCCTGACCTGTGAGGCTGTCTGGAAGGCACCTTCTGACTGGGGTCCCCTGTATATACGAGCTTGTTTGGCATGTTGTTGGGGCCACCAGCATCGAGCTAGGTATCGGTGTTTCTCCAGCCCCTGTGGACTTCCCTCTGCTGTCACCTATGACAGTGCCTTAGCTGGCGAGGCTGTGCCGTGGTGATGCCATCTGGAGCACTGTGGACATAATGTAATGTTAGTCTAGAGAAGAAGTCATTTCGGACTCCTCCGTGGGCAGGAAATGTTGAGAAGAGGCTTTCTCTCACCATTTACCATGCCGGCCCTTGACTGTCCTCTCCAAGGCCTGCCTGGCACTGCATCAGCCATTCCTGTCTGTGCCTCTGGTATATGTGGAGATATACAAGATATACCTTTCTCAGTAACCATGTTCAGTATATGGAGATATATACAAGATATACCCTTCTCAGTAACCATGTTCAGTATGTGGAGATATACAAGATATACCCTTCTCAGTAACCATGTTCAGTATATGGAGATATATACGAGGTATACCCTTCTCAGTAACCATGTTCAGTATATGGAGATATATATGAGATATACCCTTCTCAGTAACCATGTTCAGTATATGGAGATATATACGAGATATACCCTTCTCAGTAACCATGTTCAGAAGCAGCCAAGATGGGGGAGGGGCAGGCCCAGACTCCCTGCCTACAAGACTGGTGTTTTTTCCTAAAGTCCTTTCAGAATGAAACGATTTGGCTTCCCTGCTACAGCTTGGGTGCTTGTGGCATTGTTGAAATGCCAAGAAGGGTTGGCACCCCTGCTGCCAGTGGCCCACCAGCCACTGCCCACTTCCTGGCAGCCCTGAGCTATGTGCTGAGCAGGTGGCCCTTCCCACTTAATCTGAGTCCCAAGAATGTTCTCATCTGGTCGCCCAGGGCCTTATCAGTGTGGCCTTTCTTACAGCGGCTGGTACAAAGGGTGTGGGCGTCCTCAGGACTCTGGGGGATTCTGGGAATGTATCTTTGCCGCCCCAAATTCCAGCTGTCCCAGTTGTAAGGAATTCTCATTCATCTCCCTGTTGATGTGATTTGAGACCTATTGTGGGGCTGGGACACAGCTCAGTTCCTGACTGCTCCGTTAGCTTGCATGGAGAGTCACTTAGGGTCTTCTTACCATTTCTGGGTCATGGACCAATTAGCAGGAAGTTCTGGATCATCACTCAGACCCCTAAGAACTGGGCATATGGCAACAAGAGATGGAGAGGCCTGGTAAGCAGGGCTGTGTTCTCCATGCCTCAGCCCTTCCTAACAGAGGTGTCCTGAAGGACACTAGACCCATTTTTCCAAGGATGCAAAAGAATTTTTTTTAATTAAAAAAATCTGTATTTCTATGGGAAAACTACTGATTTTCAAATGTTGGCAATGAATTCAGATTTTAAAAATTTAAGTTGTCAACTAGATTAAGCACATCTGTCGGCCAGATGCAGCCTGGGAATCACCAGGTTATGACACTGGCTCCCAGCCTATCTCTACAAAAGGGTATAACCCACACTTGAGTCTAGGAAACCACAGCCCCTCATCTGGTGGTGCTGCAGCCACAGGTTGGAGGTGGCAGAACACTGGGTAAGGCGCTGCAGGCCAGGCTTTGACCTCTGCTTGCTGGGGCTTGTTAGGAAGAACCCCAAAGACTGTCTAGTTTCACTGTAGGAACACCCACAGTGGCTAAACAAGCCAGCTGGGTAGCTGCTGGGGTGCAGGAGGAAGGAGCTGAGATCAGAGCAAGGCGTCAGCCCAAAGGTCATACTGCACAGCCTAGGAGACAGGGGGCACAGGGCCCACAGAAGAGACTCAATTCAGTTCAGTTTGTTCCGCCCCTCACTCTTTAATTCTACAAAGTCTTGCCATTGGCTCCTGTCAGAGAGACATGCAGCTAAGCAGTGACTAGGCTGCAGTTCTTAAGTGTTTGTGGGACTGGCTGTAGGGCCCCATGCAGACATTCAAACTCACAGATGCTCAAAAAAACCCATACACATGCTCTCATGGGTTCTGAAATCCACCTAGACTGGGTATAACGTCCAGCATAATGTAAATCGTGGGATTACTTAGGAAGTAAAGATATAAAAAGTCTCTCATATTTAACACAGACATCCTTTTGGGGGAATATTTTCTCCTTTCCTCCTTTTCCTACTCCATTTCTCTCATTTTTGTGGATACAATGCATCATGCATGTGCCCCAGGCTAGGCTGGAACTCACTGTGTGACAGAGAATGAATGAGCCCCGAGCTCCTCATCTTGCGTCCACCTCCTGAGTGCCGGGTTATAGGCAGGCGTCATTATGCCAGCTTTTGTGCAGCACTAGGGGTGAAACCCAGGACTTCATTTCGTGGCAAGACTTTGTAGAATTAAAGAGTGAGGCGCTAGCATTCTACCAGATAAGCTACATCCTCAGCTTTGGCTTTTGTGAGACAGGGTCTAATCCTGTAGCCCAAGGTAGCCTTGAATTCAGTCTGTAGCCCAGGCTGGCTTTGAATTCATAGCAATCCTTTGGCTATTCCTCAGTGCTGCCTTCCCTGACCACTTCATGTTCCAGCGCCTTGTGGGCCCATGTCCCTCACAAGTCTCTTGCTTCTAGTTGCCCTTTCTCTGTGTAGCCAGACGCCCTCCTATGGACAGTAGACCCCTGTGTCCCATGTCCTCAGCCCTAACCTGATATGCTACATATCAGGCGGCTGCCACGAATGAATTCTGGAATCCAGAGCTGCATCTTACAAAGGCTGAGGGCTTCCTGCCTCCCTGGGTGTGGTCTAGGACAGACCTGGAAGGAAGTCTGAATGTCAAGGTATCTTGGACGGGGAAAACCACTGTGGCCCTTGCCTGAAACTACCTGCCTCTGAGCGAGGCTTGTGGTCCCCCCAGGCTCTGCACTGGCTGCGCAGGTTTCCCAGCTGGCTTGGCAGGATTGCTGGGACAGTACTCAGCCTCCGTGGCAGTAGTCTGTCAGGACATTTGTGGGCAGCCTACCATGTAAAGCTTAGTGGATCCAGGTAAGGTTTTCTCTGGCCATTCATGCAACCATTCCTGCCACATACCGGCACAGAGTGCTTTTTAGGGCGCCCAGCCTTCTGCAAGCGGCTGTGAATTGTCTGGTAACCAGGAGGGGCTGAAGAGTAGACCCTGCTCCTAAGACCCTTACTGTGATGAAGAACAAGTGTCAAGTTTCCTTTCACTACTGAAATTAACTCTGTGATGTCAGGACAAAAAAAGAAAGAAATGTGGGGGGGGGCATGGGGGGGTGTCTGGAGAGATGGCTCAGCGGTTAAGAGCACTGACTGTTCTCCCAGAGGACCCGGGTTAGATTTCGAGCACCCACATGACAAGTCACAGCTGTCTGTAAACTCCATTTCCACGTGATCTGACTCCCTCCCACAGACATCCATGCAGGCAAAACACCAATGCACACACACAAAAAGAAAAGTAAATTTAAAAAGAAAATGTATGGGAAGACAGAGGCTAGTATACAGAAGAGTAAAAAGGGGGCTGGTTCTGTGGTTCTGGGATAGAGTACTTGCCTACTAGGTCTCTAGGCTTCACCCCTACCCCTGAAAAAAGAAAGGAAGCAAAGAGTCATGGGCTGGAGAGGACTGGTCTGGACAGGAGTCCTAGCTAACAAAAGCAGTGTGGCAAGTTCTGGCTTCCTTTGCTTCTGCTGTTAAGTCACTCTGCAGAAGACTTGCATTCTTTACTCGGCAATGTACTCTTCTAAGTTGATAAAACAAAATGGAAAAGGAAAAACAAGAATACAAAACAGGCAGTTCACAGAACAGCAAACACAAATGACTCTTAGATGAAGGAGAGACAGCTACATATAATTGGAGAAGTGTAAATCCAAAGTGTAGCCAAGCTCTGTCAGACTGGCAGTGATCGGGAGCCGTGATAACACTGTTGGTGTGGCCGTGTGAGTTGGTACAGACAGTATAAAAAAGTTTAATGCACTAAAAAGCATTTATCCCACTTGGACATTTGGCATATTGCCTGTGACAAGCTAGTATATGGATATTTATTACAGAGGGATTTTTTTTTGTAATAGCAAGAAAATTGGCAGGAACAAATACCTACCAATAGAGGGAGATAATATTCAGGATAATGTATCCAGTAATGAATGTTACATAAAAGCCAAGTAGAGCCGGGCGATGGTGGCGCACGCCTTTAATCCCAGCACTCGGGAGGCAGAGGCAGGCGGATCTCTGTGAGTTCGAGACCAGCCTGGTCTACAGAGCTAGTTCCAGGACAGGCTCCAAAGCCACAGAGAAACCCTGTCTCGAAAAA
>NW_026068025.1:766925-839249 GCF_014885135.2 Alexandromys fortis | reverse complement strand
GGGGGGGGGGGGGGGGGGGGGGGGGGGGGGGGACTCAAGCTGAGTGGATGTCAGACTCATGCGCAGTAGAACTGCAATCTATGACCATGAAAACCAAGGCTAGAGAGTCCTTGTAGGTTCCATGAGACTCAAGCCCTAACAGCTCTGTTTAGCCTGCCTCTGAACTCTTGAGAGAGCTAGGAGAGGGGCCAAGTGCACAGCTGTTGCAGGAATTCTGTCACCGATCCGCTAGCCAATGGAAATGGGCAGTTTAGTCCAAAGGGCGGAGTTATCGTTAGGAAGGCCTTGACCCAAAGATAAGGCTGAGCGACTTGGTGACCCTTTTGGAACGCGGGAGCTGGATTGGGGCGTGGGGGGGGGGGCAGCGGTGGCGGTGACGGCGTAGCAGCTGGTGGCCCATTCGGATTTTCCGTTCTGTTTTGTGATAACTGTGCACAGGTTTTTACTTGTTAATAAACGGGAAAGTAACTACTTGGCTTCCTTCCTCACGTAGCTCCTTTTTAGCCCTCCCTTCTCAGCTGGCCTTGCGAACCAATCAGCCAGAAGCCTCCACTGCTCCCGGAAGGCTGTGTTCAAGAGACCAGTCGCTGGAGACTGACCGCTCAATGCCTTTTGTTCTGCGCAGCAGCAGTGGAATCTGAGACGCCTCTGAAGACAGGAGAAACAAAGCCCACGCAGAGCAAACTGAGGCTGGCGAGAGATACAGGAAAGGAGAGAAAGAAGCAGGTATATTTTACGAGAGACCCTGCGGGGATGTCAGCTCACCAGGGCATGAGCCTGAACTCGGACTATTCTATCTCCTTAAGGCCTGGCCAGCTGTGTGGATCCTAGGAAGAATCTGTCTTCAGGCTCCTTGTGATGAACTCCAGGAAAGCAAAACACCTGCGTCCACCTGAGCTGTGGCCTGAAACCAGACGGTTCTGGGAAGAAACACTTTTCACTGGCTCCACCGTTACTCTTGGGCCACCTATTAGTTCCCAAACATTTGGGAGCAATTCGGGAGTTGGCTGCATTTGATGTTGACAAATACTGCCCACTGATATGCATGAACTATGCCGTGTTTCTAGCCCGCAGTCCCTAGCACTAGGGCCTCAGCAAGCACAGAGAAGGAGCCACTTTGAGCCCTTTGTGAGGGTTTCCTGGGTTAGCTCTCAGAAGGTGCATTTTCCAGATGAGTTAACCGAAGTGCACTGGTTAGCCTTTCCTTAGTGTGATGGAGAGAAACAGCCTAGAGAAAGAAGAGACTGGCTCTGGTTCACAGTCTTAGAGGCCACTTGTCCAGCTGCCCTTGGAGGAGGCCAGAAGCCATCATTTTCGGTACTCTGTGTTGGAGTGTGAGACAGAGCAGAGCTACTCAACTCATGGCCAAGAATGGAAGAGGAGAGCAGTAGACTGAGGTCCTACCAGCCCTTTCAGGGATAGCCTCCCCCACTTCCTAACGTCCTTTCTGGAGGTAGGCCTTACCTCTGAAAGCATCCATAGGCGGGCAGTGAGCATGCCTGACAGCGGGTGCACACAGTACCCCCAAACTCGGCCCTGTGAAGTCGAGTATGTCTCTGCCAAGAAGAGATATGGGCTACTGTGGCGGGACAAGTAGAGAAAGGGGTCAGTCTTTACCAACAGTGTGTCTGTCCTGAGTTCTAGTGGAATCTTCTGGATTCTTGTCTGTGGAAACTGGTTTTCAACATTCTAGGCTCTCCTGTTTCCCCCAGGCCCAAGGCCATCTGCAGAGCCACTAAGAGGATCCTTACCTATCTCCATAGGGCAGGTCACCCAGGCAGCCATAGAGCCCCTGAATTCCTGAACATATAACAGAAATAGAAAACAAAGTAGCTTACATTCTTATAGAAGTTTTAGAAGCATGGAAGAATGCACAGAAAGATAGCCTATCACTTAGAAATAATCCCCTTCTCCCTGGCATTTTAGAACAAATTTCCTGCTTCATGAAAAAGTCTGCTGGATACTATGGGCCTGTAGGCTGAATATGGATGCCCCTACGTTACAAAAGAACTTTGGCTGACTGTCCAGGCAACAAGATGTCTCTGTCATTTTTAGAACTTTGGAAGTTGCTTAAAATGTACTTCCTGTTAACTTAGGTAATACTATATCCCTCTGGGGTCTTTGATAGGGTTGAAGACAGATAGTTATAGTCACAGCTTTCCTTAGTTGTGATAATAGATAAATTAGATATGAAACTTTAGACTCAAAAAGATAAAATAGATGATAGAATATTTTCTAAATTCTGCCAGATACAAATATACTAAATATTGTAAGTGTAATTCTTGCTTGATACTTATTTTGTTATATGTGATTTTACTATGTTAAAGTTAAAAACACTCCTTTTTATTTAGACAGAAAAGGGGAGATGATGTGGGATTCCCCTCTGTATGCTGTGAATATGTTTTATTGGCATTGGTTAATAAAGAAGCTGCTTTGATCTATGGCAGGGCAGCATAGAGCAAGGCAGGAATTCCAAGCAGAGATAGAGGGGGAAAAAAGGCAGAATCAGAGAGATGCTCTGTAGCTGCTGAAGAAGAATGCCAGAACCTTGCTGGTAAGCCACAGTCTCATGGCAATATACAAATTGATAGAAATGGGTTAATTTAAGATGTATAAACTAGCTAGGAATACACCCGAGTCATTGGCCAAACAGTGTTGTAACTAATATAGTTTCTGTGTGATCATTCGGGTCCGGGCGGCTGGGAAATGTAAGAGCAGTCTTCAGTCTACATGTCATATGAGAACAGCCATACATAGGTGCCTACAGAAATGTACATAAATGTGAAAGTAAAACAGAACTCGGGGATGCTGGGCATCTGCACTCATGGAAGTGCTGCACAGGAGACACAAGGTTGTACTGCCACATCAGTGCACATGAACGTGCTAGCAGAACAACTCATACCCTGTTGGTAGAAAAAAACACACACATTTGCATGTTTGCAAAACCTAATGCTGCGGCATAAATAAATGAGTGTTTACAGCAAAGCCAGTGGAGGTCCTACTGCTCTGATCATGCCTGAACTAGAACAGCAGCACATATGTTATTGGGACTACAGCAGAGCATCGAGGTGGACCTGAACCCAAGGACGGTTGTAGTGGTCACACACGACACACAGGTGTACCTGAACCAAAATGATAAAAAGAAATGATTAGAAAGCAGCGCACATGAGAATGTTATCGCAGCAGTGGCCCTGGATGTTGAAGAACTGGTTCAGAAGTAGAACGACTCAGACTGTTATCCTATGATCTATGAGAGCAAGGATCTATGGGCACATCTGAACACACTGAGGAGGATAGCTATACACCAATATACTGTTACCATGAAATCATCTAGGCGAGATAATTATTCACAACTGTGCTGATTAACTAAATGAATTAAAAGTTTGGAGTCCTGTTTTATTAATGGCCAGACCAAGAGCGGCCTGTGCCACTGCCAAGTCTCTTGGTGCCCAAGGTCAGCTGTACAGCGTTTTAGAAAACAAAACCACAATGACATCATTGCTTGCTGTGGGGGTTACATTAGTGAGGAATTTGGAGTGGCCTAGAAGCATCTCCTTTCTTTATGTGCTCAGCGGTATATTCCAGACACTACATAATATGTTTGGACCATGGTCAAGTTCACGGACTGTCCTAAAAAGCAGTGCCAAGGCTGTTAGGGGATGGAAGGCTGGGAAGCATCTAGGCAGACACAAGATAAAGTTGGCACAGACACAGGATGGTGTTTCCTTAGCCATTTTATCCCTCCCCACCCCCTTTCCTTGTTACTTTCAAATCTCCAATCTTGGCTAAGGGGTAAATACTGGGTCCTGAGCATCGTTAGCTTAACTGAGGCAATTCTTGTCTGATGAACTTTAAAAGGCAATTTACTGAACAAGCCCATGGCAAGTCCTACGAGAAGGGGGAGCAAGAGGCCATTCAGACCAATGAGGAAGGTTGTGAGCCACAGGTTTGAATTGCACATTTTATAGTACCAGGAATTATTGTTGTCTCTTATCTAAATTACCTTTAAACTTTTATAAAGCTTCATTTTGATGTTTTTATAATCCTGTGGGATTTTAGGAGGCACTCTCTCCAGGCCTGTCAGAAGGTAACTTTCCCTGATTGTGGGAAGGTTTGAGAGTTTTATGCCAGGCGGTGCATACCTTTAATCCTAGCACCCAGGAGGCAGAGACCCAGCATGGCCTACAGAGCGAGTTCCAGGACAGCCAGGGCTATGAAAAAAAAATAATAATAAAAATAAATCCCTCTCTTGAAAAACAAGCAAGCATACAAACAAACAAAAGAAAATTTTATGAGATCAATTTTAAACACAGGCTTATTTTAAATATAGTCTATATTTTAAGTACAAATATAGTCTCTTTCAGAATTTTCACAGTGTGGGAGGAGGTAAGAGTCAAGGAATAAGTAGATGGTCGAGCCTTACTAAGAGGGAATATACAGCAGCCAAAACAGGAGTTCTATTTTCAAGAGAGTTGTAGCTTGTGTGGATCTGCTCCAGGGGAGCTGGTTTCTGTTTCCATTCCTGGTCCAGAACTAGCTGGTCACGGGAGTGACGAATCCACGCAGATATGATTCGATTGACAGGGTAGCCTGAACCTGGAACCCTCTGATGCGGAAGAGTCTTACCACTGTCAGCGCTGTCTCCCTCTGGGTACCCAAGGCTCTTTCCCTCTCTGACAAGGTATCCACAAGCACTGGCACATACGTATACTTTTTCTCTGTGAAGTTGCCTTTCCATTTCGCCCCAGGGCTTAGTCCTCTCAGATGGAGTTCAAGGGAGCAGAGGAGGGATTGGAAGGAGAAGAAAGGGGGAAATGATGTAACCATATTTTAATTAAAAATAAAATAAAGGTTTTTAAAAAAGAATGCTTGTCAAAACAAATAACATGTGATTTATATAATGACAACAATCTATGGGGGTCCCAAAACACCATAGCACATTTTGAAGTATACTGGAGATGATCTGAGCAGCACCGTATCTACTAAATGAGTGGAGCTGTATTTAAAAAAATTCAGATAAGCTTGTAACTTTAAGAAAACAAACAGATGCTGGACAGGTGGCTCAGCAGTTAAGAGCACTCAGCAGTTAGGAGGCCTTGGGTTCAGTTCCCAGAACCCAGACAGTGGCTCAAAAGCATATGTAACTCCAGTTCCAGGGAATCCAATGGCCTCTTCTGGCCTCCATAGGTAACAGGCATGCACATAGTACACTTACATACATGTAAGCAAAACACTCATACGTGCAAAATATGCTTTAAAGTAAGTCCAAAAAGATGATGAACTTACATGTAGTAAAATCAGTATACATTTTTAATTAAAATTCCACTTTGAAGACATCCAGAAGTGTCAATCATATTTAGTAGTTAATCTTAGTAAAATTATTAAATATAAACCCTTTATGATGGAAAAGAATGGAATTAATGGTTCCCTTTGTTCAGAAGGCAAAGGGGTAGAGAGACTCTTAAAGCAGAGCCATCAAAGCACTCACCTATTCTTATTTTCTATGTTATTGTTACAGCTATATTCATTCGCTGAAAAGTAAGCATTTTTTTTTTGGTGAAAACCAATAGGTTTCATATACTCTCCTAAAGCTAGGCTTGCTGTGTCGGCTATGGATGCCATGGCTTCAGAAGTTTTATTAGGAAGAATTAAGCATTTGCATTAAAAGTTGTAAGTTAAATTTGACACAGTAGAAACTGCTTGCAATTTTGTGACAATTAATTTTACACATATTGTTGAAATTAATACTCCAGGCATATATAAACTGGAAGAATTCCATGAATAGTTAGAAAGTTGCTAGTTGTGTTCCCCACTCACCAGGGAAAAATGTAGGAAAAAAATCAAACTAGAAGACTTTTTCATCATAACATAAAATTTATTCAAACACCGCCTTCTGAGTCAGTTTGCAGAGATGGGTGGTGGAAAGTGAAAAGCCTCTTAGAGAAGGTGCTGTGCGGCTGGAGAGCAGCTTGTAATGCCGGCAGATACAGAGCAAGGACAGCAAGCCATAAATGGAAAGGAAAGCACAAAGAACATAAAGAAAACGAACTCTATCAGTTTGCCTTTCTTCTAGAGCAGTGGTTCTCAACCTGTGGGTCGTGACTCTTTCCCAGGGGTCACCTAAGACCATTGGAAAACACAAATATTTACACTATGATTCATAGCAGTAGCAAAATCACAGTTATACAGTAGCAACAAAAATAATTTAACGGTTGGAGGTCACCATGACGTGAGGAACTTTATTAAAAATGTCGCAGCATTAGGAAGGTTGAGAACCACTACTCTAGGAGGCCAGAGAGCAGAACAGTGTGATGATGACATGACCCCCTCCCCACTACACTGTCCACAGCTGTTAGCCTGTAACAGACAAGTGACAAGACCTTCACTGGACAGCGGCAAAGGTCATACTGTTTGAAGAAAACGCCATTTGAACATAAAAAGGATATGAAAACAGCATAACCTAAGGAGTTTAGGAGTTTTGAAAAAGCAAACAGCTCTGGAGCACAGCTCGGAGGTACAGCTCTTAATCATGCCCAGAGTCATGGGTCAAATCCCCGGCACTACAGACAAATGTATGCATAAATATTCAAACATGGGAATCTAAACAACTTTCTGGAACGGTAAAATTAAGGACTACTAGTCAGAGGTATCCAAACGGGGCTGAGACAAAGAGAGACAGACAGACCTTAAAGGCTGATTCTCAATCCATGGAACAGGACAGAGACTAGAAATGAGGTAACTTTCCATCTAAATCCAAAAGAAGACTGCAAAATTCCCCTCTCCCTTCAGAGGGTTTCCTCTTTTGGAAGAGGCCCACCCAACATAAAAGTATAAAGTCTGATGAGTGAGATGCCAGTCTTAGCTGAAAAGCAAACCCAGACGGATATCTGATCAAGCATCTATGTTATATATGTCCTCACCAAACTGACATACAAAGTTACCATCTCAGAGACAATGTCAATTCCAGAAAGCATAAATGCTCATTTATTTTACAATGGAGCATGAAGAGGGGAGCCTGGATCTGATCAATGCACACTATATCCATGTACAGTGTGTACGGCACAGTAAATGCCATTAATGAGAGCAACTCATGTAGTCATATAAAATGTTAAAAAGAAAAGAAAAAAGAAAATTTACTTGCATTTACAACAAAGTCAAAGTTTCTCTTTCTGTCCTTCACTGTAAATTTTTAAGGGGAAACGTGAAGTAAACTGTGACTTGTCACCAGTCTGCATAAGCAGCTGTGATCTTGCTCCCCAAACATTTCCTGCCCACATGACCCCGTATCACCGCCGTCCTCAGCATTTGGCCATTGAGTCCTTTCCTAACGCAGAAGCACCGGCCGCTGGGTGGATTGTTTCAGCGGGAACTCTAGAACAGTGGCTTCAAGTTTCTGTATCCACAGTTAGAAATGCATTAGTGATGAGGGTAGAGGGCAGAGGTCATGTGATCGCCGAAGGTGTGCAAGACCCTGGCTTCCATGCCAACACCACAAAAGGCATAAAGGAAATAAGAGAAAAAGAAAAGGAAAAAAACAAACAGACAAGCAAACCAAGCTAAAAAACAAAACAACAAAGGAAAACTTTAGTAATCCAAGTATTTGCAATCCCAGCACTTTGGAGACTAAGGCAGGAGAGGGACTGGGCTACATAGTGAGACCCTGCCTCAAAAGCAGCAGAAGGAAAAGCAGCTCTTTGGTCACACCAGAACAGCCCCTGACTCGCCCCACACAAATCAGCCTGCTCGGTTTCGTGCTCCTCTAGCAGACTTTGAAATGTTTGCTGCATTCATTAAACTCACTTTCTGACCTATATATACATGGCCCATGACCTCAAATTTAAAATAAGCGGTACTTTTAGTCAAAGGGTTAAGTTGCATGTGTCTGGCAGGGAGGAGGGTTGGCTGGTGACAACTGAGGAAGTGGTAGTGTTATTTCCACAGGGTGGAGCCATAGAGCTGCAGAATTGAGAACAGACCTTGCATGGGAAAGAGCAAATGTTCTGCCCTTACCTCTCGAAAACACAAGCGCTTGTGCACACACATTCTGCCATGCCGTGTCTCCTTCCTTGTGTCTGGATTGCTGTTAGCGTTCCAGCATCACAAGTTAGCGGCAAACAAACCACTGTCTCCACTTGGTGCCAAAAGAAAGCCATGTGCCTCCTGTCAGTTTGTTGTCTTTTGCAAATAGACATATCCCCCCCAATGACATGAAGGTGCTATTCCCCGAAGGCAGTAATACGTGTCACTGGTCTGGAATCTCTGGAATACAAGCCCCCACGTCTTCACTATCATCAGTTTATTGTTGTTATCATTCACCCTGGTTCTGAGATGAGTGAACACCCGAGGTGAGTTCCAGGCCCCATCAGTGCCCTCCAGTGTCCAGCAGGCTTCTATCTTTCCCAAGAACCTTCAACATGGCCGCCTTCATGTCTTTATTTCTGAGCGAGTAGATGAAAGGGTTCAGTGTGGGGGTAACCAGGCAGTAGAAGAGGGTGAGAAACTTGCCCTGGTCCTGGCTTGCCACATTCCCAGGCTGCATGTACATGTAGATGATGGTACTGTAGAAAAGAGACACCACCACCATGTGTGAAGAGCAGGTGTTGAAGGCCTTGCGCCGACCAGCCGCGGACTTGATTCTCAACACCGCAGCGGCGATGTAGCCGTAGGAGACCAGGATCATGGTGAGAGGCACAAGGACAATGGGGATGGCCAGGAAGAAAGCTAGGCCTTCCACCCGGCTTGTGTCCACACAAGAGATGCGGATGATGGCCGGCATCTCGCACACAAAGTGGTTGATGCGGCGATGACCACATCGCCCCAGAGACATGGTCAGCGGGGACATCAGTATGGAATTGGCAATGCCACTGAGCCAGGCAAAGGCTGCCAGCTTCAGGCAGAGCTGTGGGTGCATGATGGTCAGGTAATGCAGAGGCTTGCAGACAGCCACGAAGCGGTCATAGGCCATGACTGACAGGAGGATGCACTCAATGCCCCCCACGGACAGGAAGGCAAAGAGCTGAACAACACACCCTACAAAGCTTATGGTCTTCCGTGGGCCCCAGAGGTTGACCTGCAGCTGGGGAATGCTGCTTGTTGTGTAGCAGAGGTCGAGAAGGGACAGGTTGCTGAGGAAGAAGTACATGGGCGTGTGCAGCCGAAGGTCCGCTAGGGAGAGGAAGATGATGGTGGAGTTGCCCATGACAGCCAGAAAGTAAAAGACCATATTGACAACGAAGAGGACCATCTCCAGCCTGGGCCGGTCAGAGAAGCCCAGGAGGATAAAGTCCCCAGAGCTCTCATTGTTTGTCTCCATCAGCCGCGACTTCACTTTCCTGTTCAGAGAGCAGGACAGGCAAGGATTAGAAAACAGCCAAGTTGCCGGACGGCGGTGGCGCACGCCTTTAATGCCAGCACTCGGGAGGCAGAGGCAGGTGGATCTCTGTGAGTTCACAAGGCCAGCCTGGTCTGCAGAGTGAGTTCCAGGTCAGGCGGGACTGTTATACAGAGAAACCCTGTCTCTAAAAACAAAACAGCAAAACAAAACAAAAAAATAGTCAAGTTGATCTGAACACAATGATCCCCATCAGGGACACATTTCACCATACCATCCACATTTTAACTATAGTGACTTGCTTAATGCTTGCCTGTGACGTGAGGTACCACGGATAGAAGCTCAGAACAAACTTTCCCCTAAATAGTGCTCTAATCCAAGCAATAGAACGGACTAGATAAGTGTTCAAAAAACTTTTGTTTTGAAGAAAAGCCTTTATTGATACTTTCAGAAATAAAGTAACATTTTAAAAAGTCACTTTTGCCGGTCTTTTAACATTGAAGTGCTTAAAAAAAAAACTTGATATAACCACCTGAATTTTGTGAAAAAATTGTTTCAAGTAATTTGATTGGCTCTCCCATTTCCTCATCCCATGTCCATGTTTCGGTTATCATAGATCAATACAAAACAATTGTCTCTTGTTCTTACAATCTTGTGCCATGAATTACAGATTAGACGGGAATGAGGCACAACATGACAGTTACTCAAATAACTAAGCTTCCAGGAAATTAAGAGCCCCATTGCCCTAAATCTTCTGGCCTCCAAGAAGTTAATGATTTGATCTTATCTCTTGACCTAGCGATTCAAGTGACATTGCCTAAGAGACCCAAAACAGCTTTGGTTATGCGGAGTTTTTATGAAAACCATGACACACAGGAAAAAAGTGCAAAAATATCTTCTAAATATGAGACTAGTTAGATTTTCAAGCTTCCTGAAGCACTAGCGTTCTGCAAGCCCAGAACTCACCTGCAGCAGGCTGCTTAGGAATACCCGTCCCTGCAGCAGGCTGCTTAGGAATACCCGCCCCTGCAGCAGGCTGCATACCCATCCCTGCAGCACCCTCTCCTCAAAACAACCTGCATCTCTAAGAGCGGTCAGAAGAAACCGAGTCTGGGATTGAGATATTGGCTCAGATGAGGCCCTTCACAGAACCATCATTCTTGTTAAAGGTGCTGAGAGGTGAGCCAGCGGATTTTCCCAAGAGATAAACAACTGCCAAAGGCTGAAATACTCCCAGAGATGATGCTTGGGGCTTGGTCTTTCCCTCAAGAAGAGTTGCAGCCAGGCTCTTGGGTGACAGAAGTAGCTGTCCTCCCACACATCCCGGATGCCACCTGCCTGTCACCTGCCTTGTGTTTACACTCCAACCACACTTTGGTTCCAGTAATATAATAAATAGAAATAGATGTGGTAGAAACTAAATATCACATATTCAAAGATACAAAAAGAAAAGCTCTTTTGACCACATTCTTTGACGGAAGGACAAAGGCTATTTACTTGGTCAAAGAAATGCCTTGATCTATGGCTCACCGGTGAAAACCCAACTTCGGAATCACTGGAGGCAGGTTTTTAGAACAATGTATAGGCAGACTCTTGGAATACTCATGATATAAATAAATTGATGGGTTTAATTCACGGCCAGTAAGCAAAATCCCGTGTTCTGATAATGTTTATAGCAGTGTGCAGGGCAAGCTGTGAGGTGCACAACGTTAGTGCTCAGGGAAGGCGGGGCGTTTCTACGGTCCAATCCACACCTGAGAACGGATGACTTGGAACAAACAGAAATTTCTTTGGTTTACAGTCCTTTCTAGTTTTGGAAGCTTGGGATCCTGAGGACTCACTTGGCAAGTACCTTTTGCTTTACCATCCCATAATAAAAGGATAGAAGAGAGAAAGAAAGGTCGGAGTCATTATGTTATTCAGAAATCACCTATATGATAGCTTACCCACCCCAATGCTGATAGCCTAATAGCAGCGCCAGCCCAGGGCTCCCGGGAGAGCCTTTATAACCTATGCACCTTCAACAGTATCCACTCTCAACACTGCTGGACCAGGGAGTCGGTGTCCAATACATAAACTTTGGAGGACACGGTCAAATCGTAGTAGTAGCTATGTGAGTGACAAAATTAAAGAGGGTCTTCTGAAGAGGAAAATGACTCTGTTGATTGGAAACCTTAACCTAACTAACAGCAAATATCTAGGGAACGAAGACAAGAATGGTCCAAGGAGCTTGATCAGACATTGGCTTGGTGTTTGCTATCATTTGCCCGGTAAAGCTTAAAGATGAGAAGCAAGAGCGAGAGACAGAAGCATTAATTTGCTCTGAAAGACTGACCTGGAAGTGAGTATTTAGATGTTCAGGACATGGTGAACACACTGTGTTAACTGCATCAAGCAACCTTACCCCCACCATAGAAACGATCACCCCCCTCCACTTGCTCCATGGAAAGGGGGTGACACAGATACCCTATGCCCATCCAATATTTTTTCCCATATTGAATTGGGGAGACTTTTAAAGGGTTGGGACTCATTAGGTAATCAAGACGCTCCTATAGATGTCTTCCTGAGACACTAAGTTATTCATAATACTGAATTCCCTGGCTCCTTGACTCCCATTCCCAGGAGTTAGAAAGACTAGCTCAGAGAAACAACTCTCGGGAGATTTTTTTGTTGTGGGTATAGAGAGAGGTAATTAATTAGTCTCAACAGTAAGTTCGCTTAAGATACATCTCCTACAATGAACCAAATTCAGAAATGAGAGAAATAATTTCTCCTAAGAGTATTAATTGTTTGATTATAAAGAATTGGCTGAGCACTTTTTTGTAATTGCAAAGTCATTGTATTTAATTTCTTCTGTTCTTAACATATACTACATTTCAAATTACAAAGTGTTTTCTATAATAAATTTTAATTTCAGCCCAATCCTTTTCCAACTGAGATTTTAAAAAACTCACAGGAGGTAACCCAGACCCAGAAAGACAATTATCATATGTACTCAATTGTAAGTGGTTTTTAAACATAAAGCAAAAAAAAAAAAAAAAAACCAGCCTACAAATCACAATTCAAGAGAACCTAGACAACAACGAGGACTCAATAGAGACATACACGATCTAATCTACATGGGAAGTAGAAAAAGACAAGATCTCCTGAGTAAATTGGGAGCATGGGACCTTGGGAGAGGGCTGAAGGGGAGAAGAGAGGCAGGGAGGGAAGCAGAGAAAAATGTAGAGTTCAATAAAAATCAATAAAAAATAAAATAATAAAATAAAATAAAAAACTCACAGGGCATAAATGCTCGTGGAAGATTTTTACCTATATCACTCAAATACTGGCAATAGTTAGAAAGAAAGATGGCAGAATGAATTAAAAAATTACATTTTGCCAACTTGTCCATATTGTTGAAATGACCAAAAAAAAAATGCTCCCAATTTACTCAGGAGATCTTGTCTTGCCTTGAACTCATGGCACAGGAAAAGACTTTCAGAACAGGGTACCAATAGCACATGCACTAAGAACAACAGTTAATGAATGGGATGGACCTCGTGTAACTGATAAATCTCTGTATGGTGAAAGACACCATCATTCTGGCATATCAACAGCCTACAGGATGGGAAAAGATCTTTACAAATTATTCATCTGACTGAGGATTAGTATCTAGAATACATTAAAAAACTGAATATCAAGAAAACACTCCAGTAAAAACTGAACTATAGAACTAAGTAGAGGGTTCTCAAAAGAAGAAATACAAATGGCTGAGAAAGACTTTAAGAAATGCACAATGGCCTAGCCATCAGGGAAATGCAAATTAAAAGTACTTTGAGCCGATGTGGTGGTGGTGCCCACACTTATGAGGCAGAGGTAAGAGAATCTCTGTAAGTTTGAGGCCAGCCTGGTCTACAGAGTAGGTACCAGAACAGCCAGGGCTACATAGAGAAACCCAGTCTCAAAACAAACAAACACACAAACAAACCAAAAAACTACAGTAATATTTCATCTTACACTACTCAGAATGGCCAAGATCAATAAAACAAATGGCGACACATACAAGAGAAGATGTGGGGAAAGGGGAACATTTATTTAGTGCTGGTGGGAGTGCAAAATTGTACAACCACTATGGAAATCAGTGTGGCAGTTCCTTGGGAAGCAAGGAACAGATAGATCTACATCAAGATCCAGCTGTACCACTCTTGGGCATGTATCCAAAGGACTACATTCTTCTGCTGAGACACTTGCTCATCAGTGTTCATTGCTGCTCTATTTATAGTAGGCAGAAGTTGAAAACAACCTAGATGTACATCAACAGATGAGCGGATAATGAAAATGTGGTACATTTACACAATGGAATATTATTATTCAGTTGCTAAGAAAAATGAAGTTGTGAAATTTGCATGAAAGTGAATGGAGCTAGAAAAAAAAATCATTCTGAGTGAGGTGACCCAGACACAAAAAGACAAATATTGTACATTTTCTCTTCTATGTGAGTATTAGTTTTTAAACCATCAATATGTGTGCTACAATTAAAATAAGCACAGAGGTTCGGTACCTTAAGCGATGGTGGAGGAGAAGATGAATTTCCGAGGAAGGGGAAATCAAATCGTTTGTTTTGGAGAGATAAAGGGGAAGCTAGATAGAAATATTAGATAAGGAAGGGATGGAAAAGAGGGGTAAAGGAGGAAATATGGAGAGGGAAAACTAACACTAAGGCTATTTGAAAAACTATATGGAAACCTACTGCTCTAGAAGCTTCCTAACATACTTATCTAAAAGGAACCAAAATGGAATCACCACATATTTAGTGGAAACAGTGCTTCAAATAAACATGTTGCCACCAAGTAAGACATCCAGTGCCAGAAATAGGTTACATCTTGTTGAGTCATTGCCAAATGTGCCCCGTGGAAATCCCCAATCATCACGTTATTGCTATGGCTGTTGGTTACACTCCACAACCTGACAGTAAGGCCCTGCTGCCGAATACAGCTCTTACTTACCGCATCGAACACAGATAAATTGAGCTGGTACCTAGAAGCTTCACCTCTACTGTGGAGTATTTACGATTCTTGAAGGAACTCTGCATGCTACCAGAGGAGGAAAGTAGTGATCAATATCACCAACCACAAACTCGGTGACCTACAGCAGTGACCATTATGGAAGAAAAACTGGCTCAATAGTGACCCAAATGTTATGGGACTAACCAACCCCTCCTTACAATTGGATTTAAGGCCCACTCCATGAGATGGGACCCATACCTGACACTGCTATTGTGGTCAAAAACTTGAGATTAGATTGATCACAGGCCTTGGGGAAAGTTTAATTCTATTATTCTGCCAAAAGAACACAACGTTAAATGAATTCTCAATCCACTCTCAAGAGTTTGTGTCAAGAAGAGAAGTTTCTTGTGGCAGATGGATTAACACAGAAACTGGACACAGCTGGGCAATGCAAAGGGCATAAGAGACCTTGGAGCATGGGATGTTTTCATCAAACCTTTCCCCTCAAGGCTACACAGAGGAGAAAGCAGAAAGATTGCAAGAGCCAGAGGTGACAGATGATTCCAAGGAAATCATGTCTTCTAGACACAATAGGGCCAATGCATCTATGAATTCACGGAGACCATAGCAACACGCGCAAGATCTGTAAAGATTCGAACCCATGGGGTTCCAACACTAAGACGGGGCAGAGTACACAGGCTCCCATCCCTAACCAAGAAGCTATCTGCTATTGATATCTGCTAGCGGAAAAATCTGTTTTATCCAATGCAATCTCACAGGGTATATAAACCACAATTCAGGCCATGCCTAAGCTCAGGAGTTGTTGGCCAACACAAAATGAACTCAGTGATATTTTTGTGGACTCTTTGTCTCATTTTGCTTTGTTTGGGCATCTTCTGTCTTATTGGTCTTTATTTTTATTTTTGTTTTGGGTTTTTTTGTTGTTCCTTTATTTTGAAAGAGAGAGAGCACGAACATCAAGTTCAGTGGGTAGGGATTGGGAAGATTTGGATGTGGAGGGAAAATGTGATCAAAATATACTGTATTCATTTTTTCAATAAAAAAGAAAGATTGCTGCTTTTGCTAAATATGGTGGCACACTCCTTTACAGTCAGCACTCAGGAGGCATGGTTGATGGAGAGAGTTTGGGAAATTCTTAGAAAAATGTGTGTTAAAAGTTGTGACTCTGCCTGGTGGTAGTGGTGGCGCATCATCCAGGACACCCAGGGTAGTTACACAGAGAAATCCTGTCTCAAAAAAAAAAAAAAAAAAAGAGAGAGAGAGAGAAAGAAAAAAGAAAGAAAAGAAAAAGAAAAGAGTCATTGTCCCCTGTCAAGTTTTGGAAATTCTGCAACTCATAGTAAGTTCTACTTTCTAAATATACTGATTTTGCAAGCTTGGTCCTCAGTAATTTTTTTTTAAATATAATTTTTTATTGAAAGAAAAAAAATTTTCCGCCTCCTCCCCGCCTCCCATTTCCCTCCCCGGCTCCCTTTTCCCCCCTCCTCCCTCTCCTCTCCCCCTCCCCCCACTCCTCTCCCTCTCCCTCTCCAGTCTGAGGGGCAGTCAGGGTTCCCTGCCCTGTGGAAAGTCCAAAGTCCTCCCCGCTCCATCTTGGTCTAGGAAGGTGGACATCCAAACTGGCTAGGCTCCCACAAAGCCAGAACATGAAGTAGGATCAAAACCCAGTGGCATTGTCCTTGGCTTCTCAGCAGCCCTCATTGTCCGCCATATTCAGAGAGTCCGGTTTTATCCCATGGTTTTTCAGTCGTAGTCCAGCTGGCCTTGGTGAGCTCACAATAGATCAGCCCCACTGTCTCCGTGGGTGGGTGCACCCCTCGTGGTCCTGACTTCTTTGCTCATATTTTCCCTCCTTCTGCTCCTCCTTGGGACATTGGGAGCTCAGTCCGGTGCTCCAGTGTGGGTCTCTGTCTCTATCTCCATCCATCTCCAGATGAAGGTTCTATGGTGATATGCAAGATATTCATCAGTATGGCTATAGGATAGGGTCATTTCAGGTTCTCTGTCCTCAGCTGCCCCAGGAACTAACTGGGGACATAGCCCTGGGCACCTGGGAGCACCAAATCTCTTGCCAACCCTAAGATGGCTCCCTTAATTAAGATGTGTGCTTCCCTGCTCCCCTATCCCCTCAGTAATTTTTGATGGGGTGGTAGGTAATGTAAATACAGGAGAGCTCTCTTTGGAGAGGGATATTTACAGCTATTTGTGATTAGCTGCTTAAAGAAACCAGAGTTATCAGTTCCAAGTCTGTGTCCTTTGCTGTAGGTAGCCTACTTAGAAGTACTTTGCTTTGGAAAACATCCAGGGGGAAGGTACAGGTGACTGACTCAGCAATTCCTATTCAGACAGTAGCTTAAAGGTGAGCCCTCGCCTGGGGAGCCTCCACACGCCCAGCACAAAATGCTATGATTTTTACTGATGCTGATGTCTTCTAGTCTGAAAAATACCAGTCATAAATATGACAGACTTGAGCAAAGGCCACATTCGTTGTCTCATTGTTTTCGGTGTTGATTACATCGTGTGCAGGTTGTTCAGTGTCTCTGTAGGTGCCCTGCAGTTGTGGCTAGTTCATGAGAGTAAAGACATCCCAGAGCAATGCCTACAGATGGGGGAAGATACTTCCCATCCGGAGATGCAGGGTTGGCTCAGTCTCAGACTCACATGGTTATCTACACACCCGAGGTCACAATGTAACACATTCATTCAGGTTGAGCAGCCTCAATCTGAAAATTCAAAACCTAAATTTCCAAAATCCCAAGCTTTTTGAGCACCAGCATGACACTCACCACGAATGGAAAAGTACACTTCATGAAGCAGACCATAGGCAGAGCACAGGCGCCTTAAAAATACTGTATAAAGTTACTTATAGACTATGCACAAAGGATATTTGTGAAACATAAGCGAACCTCATTTTAGCCTAGGGGTTCTTCCCCAAGTTATTTCATCACACACAAGCAAATGCTTTATAACAATGAAATCCAAGGCAGTTCTAGTCTCAAGGAATTTGGATAAGGCTACTATGGCCACCTTGTGTTGGTCAAGTGTTCCTCTGCTTAAGCGTCTCCAGTCCCTTTCTCTCGTCCTAGTAACTTCCTCACTGCCGCCTTCACATCCTTGTTCCTCAGTGTATAGATGAGGGGGTTGACGCTGGGTGTGACGATGGTATAGAAGAGAGTGAGAAATTTGCCTTGATCTTGGGAGTAGCTGTTGGCCGGCTGCAAGTACATGTAGATGATGGTCCCATAGAAGAGGGAGACCACAGTCAGGTGGGACGAGCAGGTGTTGAAAGCCTTCCTGCGCCCTGCTGTTGACTTCATCCTCAGCACCGTGGCAGCAATCAAGCTGTAAGATAGAAGGATGAGGGAGAGGGGCACCAGGAGAAGGACCACCCCCAGGACAAAAGCACAAGCTTCTACAAGCGTGGTGTCTTGGCAGGACATGGCAATGAGGGCAGGCATCTCACAGAGGAAGTGGTCCACCCTCCGATGTCCACACCGGGAGAGCTGCATCGTCTGAGGACACATGACAAATGAGTTTAGGAAGCCACAGCACCAGGCAACACTCACCAGCTGTAGGCAGAGGCGTGGGTGCATGACCACTGTGTAGTGCAGGGGCTGGCAGACAGCCACATAGCGGTCATAGGACATGACGGCCAAGAGAACACACTCAGTGGAGCCCAGAACCATATAGATGTAGAGTTGAGCTGCACAACCATGGTAGGTAATGCTCTTGTCCGGGCCCCAAAGATTCCACAGCAGCTGGGGGACAATGCTCGTAGTAAAGCAAAGATCCAGGAAAGACAGGTTCCCAAGAAAGAAGTACATGGGCGTGTGGAGCCTGGGGTCTATGAGTGACAAGAGGATGATCGCAGTGTTGCCCACCAGAGTTAGGACATAAAAGACTAAGATAAAAGTGAAGAGAAGCATCTCCAGGCTAGGCCGATCAGAAAATCCCACCAGGATGAAGGCCTGTAGGTAGCTGTCATTGGTCCTCCCCATAACCTTTGCCAGCCAGCTATTATGAAGAAACAACACAAGAAAGCTATTTGGTATTTCTTTTTTGGCATACATTTAACTAATAGTTATATGCAAAGTTGTGTAACTGAAGCCCTTGAGGGAGAGAGGACTCTGCAGTTGTCCTCTTTGGAGAAAAAAAATGTATATGGATAATGACAAAGAAAGAGGAGAAAGTTAAGGTTCATTAAAACAATATTCACTAAAATTCTGTTTGAAAAAAATCACTCCCAATGGATCAGGAGATCCCAAGAAAGTGATAGCATTATAGAATTCTAGATGTGAATATTGTTTCTTTGTTTATATTCTAAATACAAGAACTTGACATGTGGCAGATTAAGCAAAAATTTATCTAAAAAGGAAGTAGTCTGTAGAAAGGCACGAAGGAGCAATTATTTCATGGATGATGCTGAGAGTTATTAAAATTCATATCAGTCACAGATGGTGATTAAAGCCAGGGGAAGTACACATCAGGAAACTCCTTAAAGGTCAGTAATTTGATTAAGATGGAACTTATTTCTCTCCCAAGAGCTTACATGAAGAAAAGCCAGCACAGAAGGATGCTAAACTGTAAGCCAGACACTTACAGACCTGTCACAGGGTCATCTCGACTGTTTCCTGGAACAGAAGAGCATTGTCCATGAAGAAAAATGCTGAAGATAGCATGGAATGACAGCTCCATATCAAAGGAAGATTCGTGTGCCAGTTAGAGCCATGGGCTCAGAGTTTGCTCACTCTGCCTTCCTCCATTAGTGCTGTCTAACTCACGCCCGTCAGGACTGTGGTTAATGTTAGCGCTCCCTCTCTGCTGCTGGCATGTGGCAGCTTTTAGTAAAGCCATTAATAAAAAAAAAGCTTATGTTTATTCTCAAAATCTACAAATGTAGAGCATTTGATAGGTCTCTGGGCTAAGACAGCCCCATACACAGGTGTCCTGTTCAAGCTGGATAGCTTTTTATTGAAGAGAGGTGGAGGAGGAGTGTGTTTTGTATCTCAGCAGGAATGGAAAAACGGGTAGAAAAAGAGACACAAATGAGCATCAAATTCACTGTGTTCAACTCGATGCACTTGCCTGTTTCTGAGCTGGATGCAGCTGCTGACTTCCAAGTCAGGATTCTAGATTGCAGGTTGGTGCTGGGACCTTTTTCCCTGGCTCTCCAACAAAGGGAACACTCGGCAGTAATCACATATTCAATAGGGTCCAAAACCAGCTACGAGACTCATCAACACAGCCAAACCCATGTCACAGTCCCCATCCTTGTTCTTACCAGAGTGTGAAATACCTAAGATCCTGTCATCTCTCCTCACTCAATTCCAGAGGTCAGCCAGGAGTTTTCCCAGAAATAAGGCAGCCAGTTCTGGCCACCTTTAGTTTCTAGAAATCCAGTGGAAAAGAAATGACTAACCACGAGCAGGCAAGGCCAAGGATGGCATCTTCTACTGTGGCTACACTGGCAGCATGGTGGTGTTCAAATCATGGTGTCTCATCTCACCGCTGGGTGCAGACACCCTAGGGTCAGAAGACAGAAGATTGACCTAGGGATAAAGGGAAACATGCCTAGTTCTAATAGCCTGGAGAATATGAACATCATTTTATTGGTTCTTATGAGGTAAATAGGAACAAATTTTAATAACCTGCTGATTTGGAGATTTAGAAGAGTCTGGGGACAGAAAAGAAACAAGCACCTGTTTACAGATGAGGTCCTCGGGGGGAATGTTGTTTTCCTGGAGAGATTCACCCCATCCCTCCTCCCATTCAAAGACAGAACTCCCAAGGTAGCAGTGGTGGCAAGTCCCCAGAATGTGTCTCAGGGGCTCTATAAGAGAAAACTGATTTCTGGGTTGTATGTTAAAAAATATTTGTCCTGAAAACATTACACACACACACACACATACACACACACACACTTTGTGGCTTCCCTCCCTTTACTCCCAGTTCTTCTTTGCCAGATCTACCTCCTTTCTTTCTCTCATTAGAAAACAATAAGGTATGTAATATGTAAGGGATAATAATAAAAAAATAATTTTTAAGTGTGGGGAGATAAACAGAGTAATGAGTTGGGAATACACCCTCCATCATGGGAAGAATAGAGTGAGGGTAACAGGCACAGGACACTCTGGAGAAGCCAAGAGGACACTTCCTTCTCTGTACACTATACACTATTTAATTCCTGCCTGATTGGACACTACCAATCAAGAGTATGATACACAGCCAGTGCAATGATCACAAGTCATCGTACAGGTACCCTACCTCTCTTCCTCGCAGAGGGTGTGAATTCTAGGGGCCAAAATGAACTAATCTTAACTCTGGCAAGACAGTCATCATATGGGAACCCCACTCTCCACAGCACATTGAGGCAGGACCAAGGCCCTCCCCCTGCATTAAGGCTGAGCATGGCATCCCTCCATAAGAAATGGGATCCAACAAGCTAGCTCATGCACCAGAAATAGATCCTGGTCCTACTGCCAGGTGCCTCACACACAGTCCAAAGTTTAGTTCCATGGAGGCTCCACAGCCGTCGGTCTAGAGTTCATGAGTGTGCTATTGGTCTAGAGTTCATGAGTTTCCACGAGCTTGGTTCAGCTGTCTCTGTAGGTTTCTCCTTCATGCTCTTCACCTCCCTTGCTCATATATTTCCTCTCCCCTCTCTTTGACTGGATTCCTGAGCTCAGCCTGGTGCTTGGCTGTGGATCTCTGCATCTGGTTCTGTCAGTTGCTGGATGGAAGCTCTATATGGTAGTTGGGGTAGTCACCAATCTTATTACACAAGCAGGGCAGTTCAGACACCCGCTCCACTATTGCTAGGAGTCTTGGCTGGGGTCATCCTTGTGGATTCTTGGGAATTTCCCTAGCATCAGGTTTCTCCCTACCCCATAATGGCTCCTCTACCAAGATCTCTCTTTCATTTCTCTCCCACTCCATCCCTCTCCCCCATCGACCATCCCATTCCCTCAAGTTCTCATCTCCCATTCCATTCCCTTTACCGCCCCCACCTCAGTTAATCCCGGAGATCTCCTCTAATTCCCCTTTCCAGGGCGATTCATGTGTCTCTCTTAGGGTTTTCCTTGTTACCTAGCTTCTCTGGAGCTGTAGACTGTAGTCTGGTTGTCCTTTGCTTTATGTCTGATATCCACTTGTGAGTGAGTACACACCACGATTGTTTTTCTGAGTCTGGGTTGCCTCACTCAGGATGTTTTTTTCTAGTTCCATCCATTTGCCTGCAAATTTCGTGATGTCATTTTATTTTTACAGCTGAGTAATACTCCATTGTGTAAATGTACCACATTTTCTTTATCCATTCTTCAATTGAAGGCATCTAGATTGTTTCCAGGTTCTGGCTGTTATGAATAATGCTGCCATGAATGTTATTGAGTAAGTGTCCTTGTGGTGTGATTGAGCATCCTTCGGGCATATACCCAACTGTGGTATTACTGGGTGTATTGATTCCTGATCTAAGAAATCACCATACTGATTTCCAAAGTAACTGTACAAGTTTGCACTCCTACCAGCAGTGGAGGAGTGTTCCCCTTACTCCACATTCTCTCCAAATTAAGCTATTCTCAGTAGTTTTGATCTTAGATATTCTTACAGGTGTAAGATGATAGGTATCTCAGAGTTGTTTTGATTTGCATTTCCCTGATGATTAAGGATGTTGAGCAATTCTTTAAATGTCTTTTGGCCATTTGAGATTCTTCTGCTGAGAATTCTCTGTTTAGCTCTGTACCCCATTTTTAATTGGATTATTTTGTAATAATATTGGAGACTATCCCAACTACCATATAGAGCTTCCATCCAGCAACTGACAGAACCAGATGCAGAGATCCACAGCCAAGCCCTAGGCTGAGCTCCGGGAATCCAGTCAAAGAGAGGGGAGAGGAAATATATGAGCAAGGGAGGTGAAGATCATGAAGGAGAAATCTACAGAGACAGCTGAACCAAGCTCGTGGAAACTCATGAACTCTAGACCGACGGCTGTGGAGCCTCCATGGGACTGAACTAGGCCCTCTATATGTGGGAGACAGTGGTGAAGCTTGGACTATCTGTGAGGCTTCTGGAAGTAGGACAAGGATCTATTTCTAGCATGAGTAAGCTTGTTGGATCCCATTTCTTATGGAGGGATGACATGCTCAGCCTTAATGCAGGGGGAAGGTGATTGGTCCTACCCTAACTTAATGTGCCAGACTTTGTTGACTCCCTATGGGAGCCTTACCATAGGGAGTAAATGGGGACATGATCTGATGTAGGGTAGTAAAGGGGGGAGTGGAGGAAAGATGGGGGAAAAACTGTGATTGGAATATAAAATGAAATTTAAAAAAAATAAATGAATAAAATAAAAAGGAAAATATGAAGTAACCTAAGTAGTAACCTAAGGACCTAGAATTAATCAACACAAGATGCACAAATGTATGACATAAACATTTTAATAAATAAAATATGAACTATACAGTGTATAAAATATTGGACAAAATATTTTGTATCCTGATGACTTTACAAAGTGGGTCAAATAAAAGCTATGTGGATTGTGCAATCTAAAATAGGGTCAAACACATGGACTTGTGTTTGTTCTCAATAAACTGGTATGTATAGCCCAGGAAGGCCTGGAAATTACTAAATGACTCTGGCTGACTTTCAGTTTCGGATTCTACTGTAATAGGCTATGTCACTAGGATTATAGTGTGCGCCTCCACACCCTAAAAGACATCTTCTTTTAGAATCCACAGATACCAGGCAAACACACAATGCACACACAGGTGTTCAGGCAAGACACTTACATACATAAAATAAAAATAAATCCTTTTTAAAAATAAAAAACAAGTTTGCTCATGCCTTTCTAAATATGACAAGATTTTAATCACACACCAAAGCTGTGATCCTACAAAATCTGAATAGTGACTCTCGAGATACAGGAAACCCACATTTAAAGGAACCTGGTGCGTGTCGCAGTATATTAAATGTAGTATAGGTCAATAAACCATTTTATTGTAACAAGAACGGTCACTTCCCTTGTTCCAGAGATACGCTTCATTGACAGCTTGGTTTTGTTCTTTCTATATTCCTTCAATTCCAACTTTCTACCATATGCTGTTTTCCACACATCTTCCCTACACTTGATAGAACTGGTTCTACCATTGAAACCCACGCTCCTCTACATGCAAAATTTAAACCTTAGCTGTCTCTGTAACCAGCCACCTAGTATGATGCAGAGAATATTGGAAAGGCGGTGTAGAGTTGATGTGTACAGGAATGTACTGACTTTTGCTGTGAATAAAGACTATCTTACATTTTACAGAAACAGGGAGAGTACAGACAAAGTAGTGGCGGTGCTTCCAATGTGGCCTTTGGCTGAGGTAGAAAAGGTTGTGCCCCCTCTTCCTGGGGGTGGGGCTTTCATCAACACAGCCTGAGACCGCCTGGGTGGGATAGTAATGATGGTCTAGGTATTTCTCAAGAGGCCGGGCAGCCTGACCTTCAAAGGCCCTTGAAGGTTGATGGTGGAAGACAAGCAGCAAATGAGTTTACGATGTGGAGAAGGCACATTTCTAGGAAAGTGGTATCATGAAATTTATTTCATCCAGATGTCAAAAAGTTGCCCCTCTAGCAAGAAAATAAAAATCTACCCAACTTCTCAGTGCACTGTTGAAGTGATTTGCTTATGTTTAAAGTGCACTGACTTCGTTAAGGTGGACAGACTGCCCGTGTTTTATGCTCTTTGTTGGGACTCCCAGGCACATAAGGAGGCCACAGATTATCCTGATCCTGTCTTATAAAATAGTTTTTTTTTTATTCCATGTGTGGAATATTCCCCAGAACAAAGATGATTCTAGACACAATAAATGAAAAGAAACACAAATCCCATTAGCATACTCTTCTCCACAAACAGACCCTTAGACTTAATGATCTACACACAGCACTCAGCTTAGGTCTCAGAGGACGCAAGGAGTAAGCTCAGAAGCTCCTCCTGGCTCTCAGCATCACCAAATCCTCTTTCCTGGCTGGACTATGGTTACTCTACCTTCCCATCCTCTGAAAAAGAACCACATCTCTTTGAGTAAGGTCTCAACTTTCCCATTGCTGGGTCCTTACTTTGCATCTCTTCCTTCTTCAGCCTGGAGTAAGTGGATGGCTGTTGGGGAATATTATTTTCAGGTGAGTGTCTTTTGTTTACGCTGCATTTGTTAAACTCTGTGAAGCTGTGTTACTGTGCATGCCTGTCTAAAACACCTGATCATACTAATAAAGGGAGGAATGGCCACCAGCGAGGCAGGAGGAAGGACGGGTGGGGCTAGAAGGCAGAGAGTATAGATAGCCGGAGAAACAAAAAGGAGAAAGAGAACAAGGAGAGGAGGACATCGGGGGCCAGTCACCCAGCTACAGAGCCAGCCAAAGAGAAAGAAGAAAAGAAAGGTACACAAAAATAGAGAAAGATAAAAGCCCAGAGGCAAAAGGTAGATGTGTTAACATAAGAAAAACTGGCAAGAGATAAGCCAGGCTAAGACTGGGCATTCATAACTAAGAATAAGCCTCCGTGTGTGATTTATTTGGGAGCTGGGTGGTGGGCCCTCAAAAAAGTCAAAAAAGTAAAACAACACACAACAGCCATCTAAGGGCTTAGGAATGTGTAGCAAGACTACCTTTTCCTGGAGTGAATCTCACAAAGGATTAAAAAGAACATTCTCTCGGTCACTGAGGGGGGCTGCTCTAGCAAATGGGATGTAAAACAAATCCTAGAATCTAAAAGCTCCTGAGAGGCTGCCCTATAACCTAACCACGCTCCCCTTTCATTACAATGAATTCAGGACCTGTTAAGTCTCTGGTCGTTCAGTATTAGGACTAATATTTATAAAAATGGGAAGAAAACAAACTAAAATTTCTGTCATCTCATGATGATACAGGACAATAGCTACATTTAAAAGAAAGAAAGAAAGAAAGAAAGAAAGAAAGAAAGAAAGAAAGAAAGAAAGAAAGAAAGAAAGAAAGAAAAGAAAGAAAGACCTGGCCAGGTGGTGGTGGTGAACGTCTTTAATCCCAGGACTCAGGAGGCAGAGGCAGATGAATCTCTGAGTTAGAGGACAGCCTGTTTTACAGAGTGAGTTCTGCTGTAGCCAGGGCTACACAGAGAAATCCAGTCTAGGAATAAAAATATGAACCAAGTCTAAAATGATGGATAACATTTAAGAAAACAAATGGAAAGAAATTTAAATTATAAGTAAAAGAAACATCACTTGAAAGTGATTATGGGTAGCAACAACTACATGTATTGTAATAAAGAAAGAGAAAGAGGGGCTGGAGAGATGGCTCAGAGGTTAAGAGCATTGCCTGCTCTTCCAAAGGTCCTGAGTTCAATTCCCAGCAACCACATGGTGGTTCACAACCATCTGTAGTGGGGTCTGGCGCCCTCTTCTGGCCTGCAGGCATACACACAGAAAGAATATTGTATACATAATAAATAAATAAATAAATAAATAAATAAATAAATAAATAAATATTAAAAAAAAGAAAGAGAAAGAAAAAAAGAAAGAGGGAGGGAGGGAGGTTGGCAAGATCATCATTATGTCCACATTTGTGTGAAACAATGCTGAGAGAAATGATTATCATTAATATGATAGGAGCTAATTGGAGATTCCAATCTGGCTAATCCCAGGATACAACTATTCATCCCTGCATTTAAATAGCTGCTGCAGGCCCGAGCTAAGACCTAGGGGGATTGTAAACTCCCCACCTGCTCTGAAGGAGTAGGGACAGCCTGTGGGTAACTAGCACAGTGGATGAACACAAGTAAGATAGAAACAAGGGCAGATGATAGAAAGTTTCACAGAGAAAATGACGCTGGACCGAGGAAGCACAAAGGTCCACACCCTGCAAATGTAAGAAGGAGAGAAGCATGTGCAAAGGAAGCAGGTAGAAGTCAGTGCTTTCAGTTTGAGGTTTTGGCACAGGTAGAGAGACTAGCTTTGACGAGAGAGGAAGTGAGGGACAGCACATGTTGGTGCTTTGCGGCTTCTCACGGGCTTTCACACAGAGCAGTAAAATGAGGACAGCGGTTTCTGAGGTCTGCTCAAGCAGGCTAGTGTGACTCAGCTAGTGGCTGGTGTTCGTGTGAGCAGGATCATCAAGGCGACAGACGAGTGGCTCTTTGTCTGGGCAGTTAACCTATTCCTGGAATTCATGAAGAATTCTTTTCTTTGTAGCCTCGCTCCACTAAAGCTAGTCACCACTGCTAATTGGTGTGCTCTTCCCTGGGGGGGACTCTCGCTCCCAGTCTTTGCAATCTTCAGTTGCCTATCATTCTTTGTGTAGGGATAAGGCCTCCTGGGCTTTCCCCAGCAACTTTGGCATGTCTATCGTTTTTGTCCTTGTTCAGCTGATGCTTAGGCAGCATGTCAGTGAGACTTTGTGCATGACTTCTAAGATTCCTGACGACAGTCTCATAGCAAACTCTGATCTTCGGGCTCTTACAATCTTTACACCTCCTCTTCCAGAATGTTCCCTAGGCTATATAGGATACGTTTATTGTAGATGAATCCATTTGTGTTTGGGCTCAACAACTCTGCATTTCTATTAGTTGAGGTTTTCTGGAATCTTCTCTCTTCGATGCAAAGAGAAATTTTCTTGATGAGGGGCAAAGACTACACTTATCAGGATATAAGGATAAATATTTAGCATGTAGTTAGGAGTTATGCTGGTTTATTAAAGTGGCAGTTGTGGATTTCCCTCCAGGAACCAGGGCTTCACTAGCACTAAGTAGTTAGCTAGGTTTCCAGAACCAGGAATGGTTCTCATCTTGTTGAGCAGGCCCTACGTCCAATCAGAAAGCTGTTGGTTACTCCCAAGGCATGGGTGTCACTACTGCACTCTTAGGGTTATTGTGTCCATGGTTTTTTTTTCTTTCTTTCTTGGTTCATATGTCTCATAATTAGGTAGGACTATTGGTTGCTTCACCCTCTGGAGGCTTTCATGGAGTCTTCTGGTACCATAAAAGTCCTCAGGGAAGAGACATTCCAGTTCAGGTGCCTCTGGGCCCTGTGTCGTGTGTGCGTGGTGTCTTCAGCAATGACATACCTTCCATTTCTGGAGGGCAGCCAAGGACAATAGCAAAACCGCTTGTAATAGTTTGGGAGTCTCTTGGACAACCCTGATTAACAACTCAAAAGAAGGTTTCTCATGCCTGGTGTTGGGGTCTTTGCTAAGTGGTCTTTGGCTCTTGGAAGATTGTCAGCCCAGATGAGAAATTTTCATTTAGACTATGCATGTTTATATACAGACATAAGTGTTTTATAGGCGGGATTTTTTTAGTTAGTAGTATGGTTTATTATTATATTTTTCAGACATCCTTGCTGTTATTTACATTCCCCCTCCTTCTGTATCTATCCTATCTCCTTTCCCCTCCCTAACAAGAGCCCCCTTTTCCCACTTCCCTTATCAGATTGTTTGTACCCTTCTATCTCCTCTCTATCGCTCCCCACACTCCTGCACAGGCAATGATCCATTTTACTTTCCTGGTTGCTGTAATTGCTACAGGGTATGTACTCAGACCCGAAAATTTGGAGTGAGAAGCCTCCAGTGAAAGAGAACGCGGGACATTCATCTGTCTGAGCCTGGATTACTTCACTCAATATGATCTTTTCTAGGTCCATCCATTTACCTGCAGAGTTCATGATCTCATTTTTCTTTCTAGCTGAATAGTATTCCTCAGTGTTGAGCAAGTATCTGTGGAGTAGGCTGTCAAGTCCTTTGGGCATATGCTAAGGAGTGGTATAACTAGGTCACATGATAGAAAAATTTTTTTAGCTTTTTGAGGATTTGCCATGCTGGTTTCCATGGTGACTGAGGTAGTTTGCGATCCCATACACAATGAATGAAAGCTCCCTTTCTCTACATCCTCTCCAGCATTTGTTGTTAGTTGTTTTGATCTTCGCCAGTCTCAGTAGAGTAAGGTGAAACCGCAATGCTGTTTCAATTTAAATTTCCTTAATTCTAAGGGATGATAAACATTTTTTGAGATATTTATTTTTTGTTAGAGAATTTTGGGGGAATTAATTGTAATTAAATTACATTAATTGTAATTAAATTAATTAAATGTAATTGCAACATTTCTTCCTTTCGTTTCCCTCCTTTAAACCCTCCCATAGAGCCCTCCTTGCTCTCTTTCAAATTCATGTCCTCTTTTTTCGTTGATTGACATATTTGTTATTCACTGTTTTCTTCTTTTGAGACCTCTCTGTTCAGGTCCCAGACCTGAATGGGTCTGCGATGGCTATTCTTGGTTGTCACCTTGTCTACATCTGGAATTAACTAAAACGCAAAGATGGAGGGAGAACTGTGAGGGATTTTTGCTTAATTTAAAGTGGGGAGAATCCATTTCTAATCCAGATCTTTGAGGTGAGAAGACCCGCACCTACTTGAAGCCTATGTAAAGGACATGGAAGAAGGAAGTTTCGTTCTTTGCCTGCTTGCCTTCCCTCACTCTCACTAGCAAGCCCATTCCTTCACTGGCATTAGGGCCTACTTTTGGGGATCCCAGCGTATACTAAAGACCGTCTGAGACATCCAGCCTTGGGGATTGAACAACTACTGGATTCTTGGACCTTCTGTTCATAGTCAGCTATTGTTGGATTAGCTGGACCCCAGCCTGTAAGTCATTATAATAAATTCCCTTTCTAGATATACCTAGAGATTCTTTCTATAAATTCTGTTACTCTAGAGAACCCTGACCAATACAGGGAATTTTATTGTTTGTTTGGATTTTTTTGTTTTGTTTGCTTACCTGATATTTTGTTTTGTTTTGCTTTAGTTCTTTATAGATTCTGTCACATGTAAACTGGCAAAGATTATCTCTCATTCTCTGGGCTTCCTCTTCACCCAGCATTGTTTCTTTAGCTGTGCAAAAGCAGTTTAGTTTTATTAAAGCCCCATTTGTCTATTGTTGGCCTTAATTCTTGGCAAACTGAGCCCTATTTGGAAAGTCCTTTCCTAAGTGATACATTTCTAATGATGATGATGATGGTGGGGATTTGAGTGTTTTCAAAGGGAATCAGTGATTGAGGATCTTAATGCCTTTATTCTAATTAGCACATTACACAATACAAACACTAAAACATCAGGGCAGGCCCCAGAAATATATGCAATGCATGTGTGCTACTTAAAGATACATATATACTTTTATATTATATTATATTATATTGTATTATATATAAAAAGTCCTTCATGGTGTATGTCCAGAAGGGTCAGTCTCAGAAAACACATGAGAAGTTCTTATGTTTACACTTCAGACAGGATCCCCAGCAAAGAAGCAGTCAACCACAGTAACAAAATGACACCAAAAAGTAAAGACATGAAAATAAAAACAATCTGAGCAGAATGAAAAAGGAGAAAGATTGTATTCTCAAGGGTGGTAATTAGTCTTCATTGTCAACTTAAATGGATTTGGAATTACCTAACTCCTGTCTGTGACAGGCCTTCCAGAGAGGTTTACTCAGTAGGGAAGATTGGGTCTGAAAGTGGCTTGTCACATCCAAAGATCTGGATACTGGGCTGAAAAAAAAAAAAAAAAAAAAAGAAAAGAAAAGAAAAGAAAAGAAAAGAAGAAAGGGAACACCAGCATGCCCCAGCTCTCTACTTCCTGACTCTAGATACAATGTGACCAGCTGCTTCATAGCCTACCACAATAGCAATTGCCTTTTTTTTTTTTTTTGTAGCCAATCATTCTCTGCTTTGCTGGACTGTACCTTCAAATCATCAGTCCCAATAAACCCTTTCTCTGTAAGTAGCTTTTCATAGACATTTTAACAAAGCAATGAGAAAAGTGGCTAACACAGAAAACTCACACACAGGCCTGGGGCTGTTGCTGGGATAGATATGCCATTTGTAGGATGCTGAAACTGGGTTGTTGATAGATGTAGAACCTGAAGATTAAGGGTTAAAGAATCTCCAGATTAGGCTGCTGTGAACAGATCTTGTCATTTCTGGTGGTACCAGAATCCTAAGAGAAATGAAGATAACAGAGGTCTGAGGCACGAAGTTTCAGAGGGAAAGAGGACTCAATGAGAGCAGGAGTGGAGGGCATTCATGCCCACATCCAGGTGAGGAATCAGACTGTATTTTTTTATGTCCCTTCCTAGACATTTTAGTCAATTTTCAGCATACTGAAGACCAGAACAGGAACTAAAACAGGGCAGAAACCTGGAAGCAGGAGCTGATGCAGAAGCCATGGAAGGGTGTGCTTACTGGCTTGCTCCCCATGACTTGCTCAGCCTGCTTTCTTATAGAACCCAGGACCACTAGCCCATGAATGGCACCACCCACAATGGGCTGAGCGCTCCTACATCAACCACTAATTAAGAAAATGCCCTACAGGTTTGCCTACAGCCCAATTATATGGAGGCATTTTCTTAATTGAGGTTCCCTCCTCTCATGTGACTTCAGCTTGTGCCAAGTTGATGTAAAACTACCCAGCACACCAGTACTTTAAATATCTCTCTAGAACTGGGCACACTGCACACCTGTAATCCAGTCACTCAGAAAACTGAGGCCAGAAGAAGATTCAGGTCAACTTGGGCTACATTGTAAGAGGTGGAATGACTGCTGTCAAGTAGACAAAAACGATGAATGCTGGCAAAGGTGTGAAGACAGGCACGTGTTGTACATATTTCCATCCATATTATAGAACACATCGGAAAGTCACTAAAGGGAGAGATAGTTGCTTTGCTCACCGTTTCAGTCCACAGCTGTCTGACTTCATTGCTTTGGTCCTGTAATGAATCTTAACATTTTGGCAGAGTGTGTGGCTGATCAAAGCCACTCTCCTCATGACAATGAGGAATAAAAAGAGAAAGGAGGGGCCAGGAACAACATATACCTTCAGACATGCCAATTCTTTCAAAGACCAAACTTTCTAAAAGTCTATTCAGGTTAATCCATTGGTTGGTTATTATTCTTATGATCCAATCAGATTTTAAGACCTGACATCTAAACATTGCTGAATTGCAGATAAAACTCCCTGCATATGAACTTTAAGGAACATTTCAGATCCAAACGATAGTAGAAAGCACTCACAGATGGTTGATAAAAATGTAAATAAACACAGAAATTATGGAAATGCTCCTAAAGAAATTAATTTGAAGCCGGGCGGTGGTGGCGCACGCCTTTAATCCCAGCACTCGGAAGGCAGAGGCAGGCGGATCTCTGTGAGTTCGAGACCAGCCTGGGCTACAAGAGTTAGTTCCAGGACAGGCTCCAAAACCACAGAGAAACCCTGTCTCGAAAAAAAAAAAAAAGAAATGATGGGGGAAGGACATTGGTTAATTATAATAAAGAAACTGCCTCGGCCCTCATAGGACAGAAAATTAGGTAGGCGGAGTAGACAGAAGAGAATTCTGGGAGAAAGAAGCTTAGTCGAGGAGTCGCCATGATTCTCCAGCTCCAGACAGACGCAGGTTAAGATCCTCCCTGGTAAGCCAGCTCGTGGGCTACACAGAATATTAGAAATGGGTTAGAACAATATGTAAGAGCTAGCCAATAAGAAGCTGGAACTAGCCGGGCCAGACAGTGTTTAATAGAATACCGTTTCCGTGTAATTATTTCGGGGCATAACCTAGCCATGCGGGCGGCCGGGTGCCGGGACGCAGCCCCGCCGCTCTTATTTCAACAAAGAAAAAGAAAAAAGAAATTAATTTGAAGTACCTTAAAATACGACAATCCTATTATTCTGTATTTATCAAAAGGAAACTAAATAAGTACATCAAAAGTATCAACTCTCCCATGCTTCTTGATCTTCTCAGTGAACAGGATTCACCATCAAACAAGGTCCCCATTGATGGACTGATGAGTAAGAGGACATGGTGCAGACACAAACAATGGGATGCTCTTCAGTCACATAGAGAACAAAATCTGTCACTGGCAGCAATGTGGGAGTAACTGGAAATTCTACTCAAAGGTGAAAGGAGGAAGATACAGAGGCAGGGACCACATACTCAACTCAGATGTGGAACTTAGAAACTCTGGGCTTGTAGGCTTAACGAACAGTGTTCCTAGAGGCAAGAGAAAGGACAAAACTGGGGAAGACGAAAGAACGTGACCACATGCAAAGCTGCAGCTGGAGATAAGGGAAGAATATTGATATTCCAGAGCACAGAGGATGTAGGGTTAGCAGCAGTACAACATACAGTTCAAAACAGCTAATGAAAAGATTTCGAGGAGACTGGAGAAATGGCTCGGTGGTTACAAGCACTGAGGACCTGGGTTTAATTCCCAGCACCCACATAGCAGCTCACAACTGTCTATAACTCCAGTTCTAGGGGATCTGACACCCTCACACAGACATATATGCAGACAAAGCATCAATGTACATGAAATAAAAATAAATCATTAAAAAAGGATTTTGAATATTATCATGGAAAAATCAAAAGATGACTCAGAGGTTAAGAGCACTTGCTGCTCCTGCAGAGGACCTGTGTTCTGTTCCTGGCATCTACATGGCAGCCCACAACCATCTGTAACCCCAGCTCCAGGGAATCCAACACCCTCTTCTGGCTTATGAAGGCAATGTATGCATGTGGTACATATGTATATATGTACATATGTATATATGTATATATATATGCAGGCGAAACACTTATACATAAAAATTTTTTAAATAAATCTTTTTTTAAAGTCATAGTTGACTTAAGCTATTCATCTTCAATAAATAACACAAGGAGATAAATTTATGAAAACATCATACTATATACCATGAGGATGTGGTTATTATCTGTCAATAAATACCTTAATAAAAGTAAATAAAATATGAGAGTTCTATAATATACAAAAATCTTAGGTAAAGTATTTTGTTCTCTGATGGATTTACAAACAAAATAAAATAACTCCTGCATACATTACATAATCTAAGAAAATCTTATTGACCTTGTTTGCCTGCTAGATTGTGATAAGCCCTTAAATATTATTTGCACATATTTCTCAGGGCTGACCATGTGGTGTTGGATCACCGACGGGTGTGCTCTTCTCTGGGGAAGACTGTTTCTCTCACTCTCAGTGTTCCTTAGTTGCTGTCGTTCTCTGTCTAGGGCTGAGGCCTTGTGGGCTTTTCCCTGTCCACTTGGCATGTCTATTGCTGTCCTTGTTCAGCTCGTGTTTAGGTGGTCATCCTGGTGAGACCTTCTGTGTTTCACTTCAGACATTAGTAGGAGACTCATAGCAAACTCTGCGTTCTCTCACTTACACTCTTCCCAGCCCCTATTCTGCAGTGATCCCTGAGCCTTAGGCATGGAAGTTTATTTTGTAGATGTATCCATTGGCACTTGGGCTCCATAGCTCTGCGTTTTGATTGGCTGTGGTTTTCATAATGGTGTCTTTCTACTGAAAAGAGAAGTTTCCTTGATGGGTGAAAACTGCATTTATCTGCGGGAATAAGGACAAATATTTAGATTGTTGTTAGGGATTATGCCGGTTCAGTAAAGTGGCAGTTGTAGATTCTCCTCCAAGATTCATGACTTCACTAGGCCTGGGTGATTGACTAGGTTTCCAATATCAGGTGTGAGTACCCTCTTGTTGAATGGGTCTTAAGTTCAATTAGAGAACTCTAGTTAGCACCAAGCTATGCAGGCCGCTACTGTGGTTTTTAAATATAAAGCAAAGAAAAACCAGACTACAATTCACAATCCCAGAGAACCTAGACAATAAAGAGGTCACTAAGAGACACATACATGGATCTAATCTACGTGGGAAGTAGAAAAAGACAAGATCTCCTGAGTAAATTGGGAGCCTGGGGACCTTAAAAGAGGGTTGAAGGGGAGGGTGAGAAAGGGAGAGGATCAGAGAAAAATATATAGCTCAATAAAAACAATTTTTAAAAAATTATTAAAAAAGAAGAAAATGCCCCCCCCCACAGACTTGCCTACAGGCAATCTGATGGAAGCCCTTTCTCAGCTGAGGTTCCTCTTCTTAGATAACTCTAGCTTATGTCAAGTTGCAGGAACAAAAACACCAACCAGGACAACTATGAAATAAAGTAATCATCAAGATACCAAAAAGTTATCCCTATGGCAACAAAATAAAAATCCACTCAATAAAGAACTTCCCAATATGATACTGATATGGTGGCTATCAAGAAATATCTTCAGAACCCTTCACTAGAGCGGACATCAGACTTCCCGAACCACATTCACTAATGGGAAACCCATACCCAGGAAGAGGCTGCAGACTGCTTCAATCCTGACGCGTACAGTTAACTCAGACACATTCTCCAGGGCAATGATGAGTCTAAAGACAATAAATTAACAAGAACTCCCTCTAGAATGTTCCTCTGTACAAATACAGCCCCTGACTTAATTATCTACAGGAGATAACTCAAGTCTCAAAAGATCTAAGGGGTGAACCTCAGGAGACCCCCCCCCCCCGTGTCATCAAATTCATGCTTTTTTCTGCACTCTGCTTAGTCTGCCTCCTACTCCTTAAAGCCCTCACTGTCTAAGTGGAAATTCTTTCATCCAGTCCTCCATTTTCTCACTGCTGGCTCCTCACCCTGCACCTCTTCCTTCTTCAACCTCTAGGTAAGGAAGAATGGCCAACTAAGGTCTTATGTCTTTAGTAAGTTCCTCTCTCCTCTAGCTAATCCCACAAAGGATAATAAAGAATATTCTTTTTTGTTGTTTTGTCTTGTTTGTGAGACAGGGTTTCTCTGTAGCTTTGGAGTCAGTCCTGGAACTAGTTCTTGTAGACCAGGCTGGCCTCAAACTCACAGAGATTTGCCTGCCTCTGCCTCCCAAGTGCTGGGATTAAAGGTGCACACCACCACCGCCCAGCTATGGAGAATATTCTTACCTGCTGAGTGTGGACTAGTGTAGGAAATGAGATTTTTTTTTAAATCAAGGAAAATAACATAAGAGCATCTAGGAGGCTGTGCTCGTCAACCTGATTATGACCTTTTTCACTCATCACCTCAGCGATTTTCACATCCAAAGAAAGGAGGATGTAGGATTTTTTTTTTGTACTCTAAGATGCCAGAGCAAATCAAATTTCAACTTAGAAAATAAGCATACATAGTAGACCAAAACAGGACAGTAGCCGTTCAAGGAAAATTAAGTCACTGAGTAATAAGTATTAGGATTTATAAGCCAACAAAATGAAATTTCTGACATATAATATTTAATGGTGATACATAAAAATAACTTCAAAAAATACAGGCTAAGTCAATAGTGCTGGGGTAGTTGTGAAAAAAAAACAAAGTTTAGAGTAATGGGGAAAAATTTGCTTAAATCTGAGTAGCAATCACTGCATGCACTATAAGGGGGTAGATTAGGTCACCCTAACCTGAGCACCTGTGTGGGTGGTGGTCAGAGAAAGAATTAAGATGATATTATGGAAGTTAATTGTAATCCCACTCTGAGCAGCCCACGTATAACCTACCTGTTCATTTATGGGCAAAGAAGGGAGGTGTGGGGCAGAAGCCAGGCCAGAATTGGGCCAGGGCCACATGTTGAGGTTTTGAAGGTTCATATGACCTTAAAAATAATGGCCCGATAGAATAATAGAGGACAGAATTTCTGGAAATTATTCAAGCAGGTTAATGTGAACACAAGACGAAAAGAGTTTAAGTGGAGCGTGATTCCTGGTGCCACCTTAATTTTCCTTCATGTGTAATTGACCTTTGCCAACTGATGCTGTGCTACCCTGGCATCCGGCTCTGTTCTCCCCTCTGCTCCATCCTGTTGGCGAGGATTTCTGCTGGTTTTGTTTATTCTGCTGTTTTTTCTTAATATTCCCAACATCATTTTAGCTTGATTGTTCTTCAGCAATTCTCTTTGTTGGACACTGTTTTCAGATTTAGGGTTTTTTTTTTTTTTAAACGTTCATTCAGCTCTTTGTTTTAGTTCTCTTAGAGTACTTGCATGGATTCTTTCTGTGTTTTTAACATAGTTATAAGCATTCTTTTGAATTCTTCATCTGGACGTTCTCACACCCTGTTCTCACAGGAGCTGTGGGGTTAGTGATTTGGGGGGAGACATGTTATCTGGGCGATTCACATTTCTGCGCTGGAGCTTCTGCACATGGAGTTAGCTGGCCGAGTCCTAGTTCTTCTTTCAGCGGAGGCTCCTACAATGTCCTAAACTGTAGGGAGGTTGAGCTATCTTTTTCCTTTGCTGGCCTGGTACTGGGTCAGAAGACTCTAACCTTAACCCTCCTCTTACTGTTAGGAACGATTCTGTGTCATCTCCAGCCTCCTCCTTGTGCCTGTACTTTCTGCTCCATACTGTGGAATTTCCTGTGCCCTGGGACATTTCAGGCCCCCTTCCTCGGTCCAGCTGGGTGTTTCTCTGCAGAACAGACAATTGTGAACAAAAAGGTTGGTAGATTTTATATCATATCTTTGCAATGAAAGAATAGCAAGTATTAATGATAATGTGGAGAAACAGTTTTTAGTGGCAGGAAGGTAAAATTGTACAAAGATTCTGGAATATGGACTAAAAAACATAATTATAATAAAATCCAGAAGTTCCACTTTTGTGCATATACCCAAAAGAGTTAAAAGCTAAACCTCAAAGTGGTGTTTGGAGAGCCGCATTCCCAGCAACTTCATATCCAATGGGCAAAATATAGACACACTCAAGGAAGAATTCATGGGTGAACACAAAAGACAGCATAGTAAACACATGTAGTTAAGGTTGATTGGCCTCTTAAAAGATAGGAGAACCTGACAGCCTGGAACATAGATTAATCTGGGTGAGCTGGTGGGAGCGAAATAAACCAATGACAAAGTTACGAATTCCGTTCAGTGAAATTTCTTTGGGCTAATTAGACTAATTGGAATGGTGGGTGCTGGGCTCTGGGACTGTGGTAGACAGGAAGGTATTGTCCGGTAGGCATTGACTGAGTTTGACGGAGGTAATGACTCTAGTGGTGGATGATAATGATAGCTAAATGACAATATAGATGCATTTAATATATCAAAATTATGTATTGAAATGTAGTTAGATGAATTTGATGAGAAGTCACATTGCTATGATAGAGTCTGGGGTAAAAATGAGAGTTGACTTCCTAAAATAAACCTCTTTAGTAGCAGATTCGACAACCTTTCCCAGTAGAAAGAGCCCACAGAGTTGTGTGTAATGTGTGATAAACCCGAGTTTCTACCTTCCCGTCTGAGTCCCAACACCCTTATTCACCTACCTGTACTTAAAGGAAACGTTGGATAACATTTCCCTCTAATAGAGTCAGGAAAGAGATGTCCCAGATGAAAGGACAGCATCGTCCTTTCCAGATGACATGGCAGCACCGTGTTTGCTGAACGTGTGGAAGACAGACGGCTGCGGAGGAGAGAAATAGTAGAGGAGGAAGAGGCAGAGTGAAGCATCCACACCAACAGACTCCTCTTTGACTTGATCAGGCATTGGGTAGACGTTTCCATCAGATCTTAGATCTTCTCACTCTAACGTGACGTGAAGATTAACTTACTGAGTAACGCCTGGAATCAGCCATGTACCGGGAAACTGTTTGAAATGGTTACGGAGAATATCTCACTAATACAATGCCGCAAATCCCGTGGGGGGTTTTAAAGATGCTGCCTTGGGGCTTCTTAAAAAGGAAGCATCCCGTTTACCTTTAAAATGTATTTTTTTTTCCTGTGTAGGCATATGTGATGCGGGTGGCCATGGAAGGCCAGAATGTGAGTTTCCCCAACACCTTTGTCTTGGTGGGCTTCTCTGATCTCCCATGGCTGGAGATGCCCCTCTTTGGGGTGCTTCTGCTCTCCTTCATCCTCACAGTGATAGGAAATAGCTCCATCATCTTCCTGTCCCTGGTGGACCCTAGACTCCGAACACCCATGTACTTCTTCCTAGACAACCTCTCCGTGTTGGATCTCTGTGTCACGTACACCATTGTCCCACAGCTGCTAATCAACCTCTGGGGCCCAGAAAAGACCATTGCCTCCTGGAGCTGCATGGCACAGGCCTACCTCTACCAGTGGATGGGCGGCACCGAATGTGCCCTGCTGGCTGTCATGGCTTTTGACCGCTATGTGGCCATCTGCTGTCCCCTCCGATATGTTCTCATCATGCATCTCTGGGCATGTGTGTGGCTGGCAGCTGTATGCTGGGCCCTTGGCCTGGCCAATTCTCTGGTTCAAACCACACTCACCCTCTACCTTACCCTTTGTGCAAAAAATACGCTGGACCACTTCTTCTGCGAGGTGCCCGCTTTGATTAAATTGGCTTGTAGTGACACCACTGTGAATGACCTGTCCCTAGCCTTGGGAGCCGTTCCTTTTGGAATAGTGTCTCCTCTGACCGTGCTCACCTCCTACACCTTCATTGCCAGGGCTGTGCTGAAGTTACCTTCAGCCAAGGAAAGGCGCAAGGCATTCAGCACATGCAGCTCCCACTTGCTCATCGTCACCATATTCTTTGGTCCTGGTATATACACGTACCTCCAGCCTCCGGGCAACAACACGCAGTCCAAGTTCCTTTCCTTCTTCTACTGCGTCTTCACTCCAATGCTCAATCCACTCATCTACACTCTGAGGAACAAGGATGTGAAGGAAGCATGGAGGAGGATCCTATCCTCCCAGGGAAGGAGGAAGTCTTTGAAAGCCAGATGATCTCCGCCTGGCTCCGGGAACAATCACATGTTTAAGTTAGTGCTGGAAATTTGCTTTCCCAAAAGGATCCGTGCCTAGGTTGGATTCTCAAAATCAACTACACTGAGGACAACAGAGACTCTTTCTTTTTATTTATTTATTTATTTATTTATTTATTTATTTATTTATTTATTTAAGATTTCTGTCTCCTCCCCACCACCGCCTCCCATTCCTCTCCCCTCAACTCCCCCTCTCTCATCAGCCCAAAGAGCAGTCAGGGTTCCCTGCCCTATGGGAAGTCCAAGGACCTCCCACCTCCTTCCAGGTCTAGTAAGGTGAGCATCCAAACTGCCTAGGCTCCCACAAAGCCAGTACGTGCAGTAGGATCAAAACCCAGTGCCATTGTTCTTGACTTCTCAGCAGTCCTCATTGTCTGCTATGTTCAGAGAGTCCGGTTTTATCCCATGCTTTTTCAGACCCAGGCCAGCTGGCCTTGGTGAGTTCCCGATAGAACATCCCCATTGTCTCAGTGTGTGGGCGCACCCCTCGCGGTCCTGAATTCCTTGCTCGTGCTCTCTCTCCTTTGGCTCCTGATTTGGACCTTGGGGTTTCAGTCCGGTGCTCCAATGTGGAACTCTTTCTCTGTCTCCTTTCATCGCCTGATGAAGGTTAATATCCAGGAGGATGACTATATGTTTTCTTTGGATTCACCTTCTTATTTAGCTTCTCTAGGATCACGAATTATAGGCTCAATGTCCTTTATTTATGGCTAGAAACCAATTATGAGTAAGTACATCCCATGTTCCTCTTTTTGGGTCTGGCTTATCTCACTCAGGATAGTGTTTTCTATTTCCATCCAGTTGCATGCAAAATTCAAGATGCCATTGTTTTTTACTGCTGAGTAGTACTCTAATATGTATATATTTCATACTTTCTTCATCCATTCTTCAATTGAAGGGCATCTAGGTTGTTTCCAGGTTCTGGCTATTACAAACAATGCTGCTATGAACATAGCTGAGCATATACTTTTGTTGTATGATAGGGCATCTCTTGGGTATATTCCCAAGAGTGGTATTGCTGGGTCCTGGGGTAGGTTGATCCCGAATTTCCTGAGAAACCATCACACTGCTTTCCAAAGACTCTTTCGACTAGAAATGTCTGTCTTCTAAAATCTCAGATAAGGCCATGGTACTTTTTCTGAACCCTTCCCAGATATTTCTATCCACTGAGGAGAAATGGTCTATAGATCTTTAGTAACTGCTCTTTGGCCATATGCTCTCAAAAAAAGTTCTGAAATGATTTGGGACAGATCCATTCTCCTCAGCGATGTAGCTACTGGTGAGTCACCCATGTCCCTGTCAATACTTTATAGCCTGTGTTCCTGTCAGTAACCCTGACTGAACTCACTGATTCACCAAAAACAAACAAACAAACAAAATAAAACAAAAAAGCACATGAAAATAGGAGAGGACCAGCTGGGAAGCACAGGATCATCAGAAGCCAGAGAAATACAGTAGGGTAATAGGGACATGAATATAATTAAAATAAATTAGATTCATATATGAAACCCATTAGTATACACAATATATAATAATTATATACAGTTAACATATGCTAATAAAACACTACAATTTTAGAAAGTTGTATGTAAGAATTTTAAGCAGATTTTTATTAGATTTCTCCAGGCACCTACTCAAACTGTTTGAACCTCTTCTGTCTGAGAATCTCGTATCTCCCTTTGTCCTCAAATGCTTTGCCAACCTACAAGTAATCATATCCTTACCTCATTTATGCCAACACAACTAAAGATTATTGTCTATGTGACATAATCATCATAACGTCACCATTATAAATTTGTTTCATGGGCTGAAGAGATGGCTTAGTGGTTAAGAACACCAGCTGTTCTTCCAGAGGTCCTGAGTTCAATTCCCAGCCACCACGTGGTAGCTCACAGTCATCTATAGTGGGATCTGATGTCCTCCTTTGGCACTCAGGTGTACATGCAGATAGAGCACTCATACATAAAATGCATAAATAAATCTAATAAATAAATAAATAAAAGTGCTTCAGTTTTTTCAAATCATTTAAGACAAGCATCACTCGGTATCTTTATGAGACATTTTACTATTTATCTTTTATCACTTGCTTCTGCTTAATTTTTCTCTTTCACTACACTTTTACAGACTAGAAAGAGCCCTTTTTTGTATACACATGACACCTATGAGGGTCCACCCGCCTAACACCTACTGCCAAGCAGCAGCAGTTGAACAGGGGTTTGACCTAAGAGAACATGCGGTGTGTCTCATTGTTGCAATCCTGACAAAAGCGCCTTAAGGAGAAGACTGGTTTCGCCCACAAGTCAAGGGTATAGTTCGTGAGGGAGTCATGGTGTCAGTGGTTTGAGATGGCTGGCTATGTTACATCCACAGACAGAAGCAGAGAGAAAGGAATTCAGATACTCGGCTCACATTCTCCTTTCATGCAATCCAGGGACCCAGCCCATGGGATGGTACATCTCATCTCATACTTAAATATAGGTCTTCACACCTCACTTAACCTAGTCTAGAAATCCCTCCCAGAGATGCCCAGAGATGTTCCATGGTGAGTCCAACCCAGTTCCACCCCTTGTCCATTTAACTTTCAAGCACACCACTTTTAAGCCATAGCTTTCTGCCCCTTATCCTAGCCATCTTATAAAGCAGGTGCATTCCATCCAACTTCAAAAATCTCATCGTCTTTAACAGTTTCAACACTGCTTCAAGGTCCTGAATCTATGTTTCATCTGAAACACGGCATGATCTCTTACCTGTAAATCTCTGTAAAATAAAAAAACAAATTACATGTTTCCAACATCTAATAGTACATAATAGGCATTTTCATTCCAAACCCGAATAGTGGGAACTTAGCAATGAATGATCAGACCAAGCCTGAAACCCAGCCGGGTAAGCACCAAATCCTGCAGCTCCGTGTCAGGCATCTGGGAATCATGATGAAATCATCTTCGCGCCAAAAAGCTTGGGTGGTCCTTTCCCTCCACCTCTGCCATCTGCAGTGTAACATAACTTCTTTCTTGAGCCAGCGCTACTCCATAGCTGCAGTTTTTCCTAGCAGGCATTCCCTTAGTCAGTTGCATCTTCAGCATCTGAGGTCTCCACTGCTTGCCACACAGGCTTTTCCTATACACACTCACAAAATGGTCCTTGAATGATTCTAACTTGACCACATATCGCCTGACTTCAGTGGCCTTCTGGAACTGACAGAAAATCCATGATGCTCTCAGTCTTGCCTCTTCCATGTCTGAAAAGCCATTACCACGTGGATGACATTGCCAAGTTCTTCTGCCCCTCAGGATGGAGCCTGCCTGCCTGCACCAGTTTCTGTCACCCTTTGTGTGCTGGCCTAGGGAAACACTTCCCCCAGGAGCTGTTTTTGAGCAAAGAACCCCTCCAGGGGCATTTTCAGTTTAGGTTCTCTCCTTTCAAATGAATCTGAATTTTCATAAGAAGCCTTTAAACCTATATCATGCCCAGATATATACAAACATGCCCAGAGGTTCATTTCCATAGTGACAGAATCCTATCAAGTTGACAACTGACGTTAATCATCACGGGTATTGTCAACCTTTGATCATTATAATAGAGAAACAGTAGGACATTTATTAATGGTATGAATCAAAAACATTCTTCTGTCACTTAGACATTACCTATGAAATGACATGAAATGGCCAAGAAGCCCAGGGATCCTCCTTTCTCTACCTCCCCAGAGCTAGGTTTACAGGAACATGCTGCACACCCAAATTTTCACCTGCGTGTTGGGGATCCAAATCAGGTCCTGTGCTTGTACAGAAGCACTTCGCTAAGGCATCTCTCCAGCCCCGTGATTTCTTTTTAGTTGGGAAACTATTAATAAAAAGATCCAAACTTGCCTTTCAAAAGATTTACCTTTGGCTACATTTTCAGCAAAGGAAAAAACTACTTGTGAAATGGAAAGTGTGTATCCCTGTATGTACATGTGCATGTATATGTTTATAATTATAGCTATATATAGTTATTTATTATAAAGTTTTCATCTTAAAATCTACTACATTTTTGTTAAGTAATTGTACGAAATGTGAATCTCTGTGATTTCGTCCTTGAGTCTGGATTCCAATCCTAAAAGAGACACGGTAGAGGACTGAGACGCAGAGAAAAGTCAGCTCTTCGTACATACAATTTGTAACTCTATTGTGTAACACAGTGTGCCACATAAGTGAACACACATTTTCCATACACACACTTGTGTGCTTCTGTGGCGAACTCTGTTCAAGGAAACCAGGTCAGGACTGATGAGATGGCTCAGTGGATTAAGGTACCTGCTGCCAAGCATGACAACCTGGTTCCATCCTGGGAGTAACGCAGCGGAAGGAGAGAACCAACAGCCTCAAGTGCCTTCTAACCTCCGCACACACCATGGCCCACACATGTCCACACACACATCTATGACCAAACAAATAAACAAATGCTTGATTTTTTTAGTTATTTTTTTCACTTTATTTCCTTTCTTCCTTTTTTTCTTCCTTCCTTCCTTCCTTCCTTCCTTCCTTCCTTCCTTCCTAGAACACAGCAGTCAGTCATGATGGTACACGCCTGCAATCCCAGCACTCAGGGAGCAGTCAGGTTGATCTCTGTGAGTTTGAGGCCTGGTCTCCATAAAAAGTTCCAGTTCATAGTGAAACCCTGTCTCAAAACAAAACAGTGTGCTGTGGCCTTGGTGGCTTACATTTGTAATCCCAGTATTTGAGAGACTGAGGCAATATTGCCATGGATTTGAGGCTAGGCTGGCTACATGCTGAGTTTATGACCAGCCTGACCCAACAACAACAAAACACCAGCATGCATCATTCCAGGGCTGTGGGAAGTGCAGTGCTCTGCAAAAAACAAATCCAGAGCCTTGGGGCGCACGCAGTTTTTCAGCACCTGGACAGCGCCTCTCTCAGTTACAATTCATAAACCTGAACGCAGATAAAGGAAATTAAAAGAAGGTCTCAAGAGTCCTTTGCTCTTAGTTGTCCCTACCCATACTTCCTCCTTCCTCCTTCCCTCCAACGAAAAGCCACACTGAAGCATAATACCTTAGAAGCTTCTTAAAATATACACATGTATGAAAGAAATCTCATTGGAGTTGCCAAATCACAGTGGAGACAATGTCCCATCTAGACATTTTACACCATTGAGTAATACCTTCAGTGCCAGCAATGGTTATGTCTTGTTGACTCACTGGCCAAATGTCCCCCACGAAACCCCAGACATCTCAAACTATTGTCAAGGCTATTGGTTGCTCTCCACAACTTGATGGTAGAGCCTATTGTTGATGACGGCACTTACTTAAGTCATCACCAATACAAAGAAGTCGAGCTAGGGTCACACACACACACCTTTAATCCGAGCATTCCAGAGGCAGGAACAGGCAGATCTCTGTGAGGTCTAGGCTAGGATGATCTTTGTTCAGTGAGTTCCCAGGATAAGTGGGGCCTGCAGGCAGAGAGTATAAATAGAAGGAGAAATCTGGGTAGAGGAAGAAAGGTATACAGGATAAAGATAAAAGCCCAGATGCAAAAGATAGACTGGATAATTTAAATTAAGAAAAGCTGTCTAGAAACAAGCAAAGGCCAGGCATGTCATAAGTAAGAATAAGCCTCTGTGTATTCATGTAGGAGCTGGATGATGGGCCCCCCAAAGGGGAAAGAGTAAAAAAGAACCAACTGCACAAGTGAAAATGAGAACACACTTACTGGAACCTTTGGTATACTGCGAGGTCAGTTCAAAGAAGGAAGTTTATGAGTGCCCATTTCAAAAAGACAGTCTCCAGTCAGTGACCTGAATATGTACCTCAATGTTTCACAAGCAACTAAAAAATATTAATACATGTCAACAAACTTGTCAGGGGGAGGGGTGTCTCTGTGACCATCACAGCCAGAAGAATAGCAATCCTTGGGAGACAGGAAGTCAGTTAAGTTCAACAGAACTAAATAGCCAGGTTTGGTTCAGACTTTGGGAGTCTGATCCTGAGTTATTTATTTGAGACATATTTAAGCTCAGGACTATTTGGTGATAACTTTCCTGGTGATAATTATTTCAATCCTATGTGCACAAAAACCTAAATATCAGATGTGACACATGCCTTTAATCCCAGCACTTGGTAGGCAGAGGCAGGCGGATCTCTGTGAGTTCATGACTACCTCAAAACTCTTTGTAAAGTAAATCTGACACCTGCCGTGAAGATGGGTTCTATAGATTGACAAGAGAGAGGATCTGGTGTGGTCTTGGCCACACAGATGCACTGAGGTCACCAGGCTACTAACCATGTCTGCTCCCAGCCTTCTAAGGGAATAACAGGTCATCTATCCCTCCCTTTAAAGTAACATACAAACCCCTGTGTGTCTAACACTCCTGGTCCTCCTGGTGCTTAGTTGTGAACGCAAGGACCTCCATGCCCCCTACAATAAATATTCAAGAGAAAGGTTCGTGAAATGCAGACTAAAGGGCTATGCAAAGAATAGAGGAAACCAAAGGTAGTTTTCTGAAAAGATAGACAAAGTTGGCAAATTCTTATTCTAATTAAGCAAAAGAGAAAAATAATCAGATATATACTAACAATTTTTATAATTTATTTATTTTACCTTATGTATATTGAGTGTTTTTGCCTGCATGTATATATGTGGACTATGTGTGCATCTAGTAACAAGAGGGGATCAAAAGAGGGTATTAGATCCCCTGAAACTGGAGTGACAGGCAGCTGTAAGCTGCTGTAGAGATACTGGGTCAAACCTGAGTCTTCTGTAGGAGCAACAAGTGCTCTTAACTGCTGGGCCATCTCTTCAGCCCCTACATTGTTTTAACTAGAGGGAAGAAGTAACTGTCTAAAAGCACAGCCAGTCGCCATGGTTCCACAGCTAGCTTCTGCTCGCATGATTTGCTGCTCGTGACTAAGGATTTGCCCTTCAAACTTGGTTCCCATGCAGAGTGTTCATCCCTTCTGTGCAACAAATGGAAGAGGCAGTTCAGACAGCTTAGCCATGAGGACCAAATCTGTGCTTGGATTCCTCTGTGCTGGTCACTGTTCTAAGTCCTTTCCGAACCAACTCATTGCTCCCTCGTGACAGGTTTTGGAGAGCAAGATTAGCGTAAGATTTGCAAATAGGAATGGGGCGCAGTGAGGCTAGGTGAGCTGCCTAGAGACCTGGAGATCGACTTTGGTGCTGAAACCAGTTCAGCTTGTTGTCTACCTGAACCACAGGCTACACAAGTCAGTCCCCAACTAGCTTTACAGTGACCTCTTCCCCAACATTAAAGAATTGAAGGAGGAGGAGAAGGAAGCTTCAATGCCCCATGGCTGCTCCATTCCCTCTGATATTCTAGGATCCACCATTAGTTGCAAATTCTATTGTTCACACTACATCAGTGATCAGTTAATCCCTTAGACACTAATTAAATAAAACATCAGGGATAACTTCCCAAGCTTATGCTGTCTGTGTCTGGGGAGAAAGCACAGTGACTTCCTGGAAAAGAGCGCAGAGGATGAGGTCAAGTTTAACCTGGGGAATAGTTGTGAAGTGTGACATGAGCCGCCTAAGTGTGATAATCACCACCTGGACACCCTGGCTTCGGCAATAAACTGCACTGTTTATATAAGTGCAGAAGCAGCTCCATCATATCCAAGTCTCCGCAGCACAAGGTTATTGCCATTCTGTAGCCCTCCTGTGGCCAGAGGAAAGCCCAAATGGCCCTGAGTCTTCCCAGTAACATGGCAGCAAGGAAAAGTCCTTCCCACCTCCAGGCCAAGAGTGAGCTCTCTCCACCTGCTGAGCGCCCGGTTCAGGTAGGCATGAGGTCTCTGCAGGTTCATCAAAACAAGCAGTCAGCGTCCTCCTAGCCCATCATCTGCATTGGCAGTGACTGCCTTCTTAAGCACTCCTCCCATTGCAGACCAGCACAGGCAACAGAGAATCTCCCTCTCTGAACCAAATCCTCTGGAGATGCCAGAGAACCATGGAAGGTAAGGGTCAGTCCTGGGATCTGGACAAGCTAGAGTCTGCATCACAGAGAGGGTTTGTGACATCTACTTTGGGATAAAATTACAGGTGGAGGATAACTTGAAGAATGAAGCTTTTGCTTCACTTGAGTGATGCTGGCCAGAATCTGTAATGGTGAGAGTGTGTATTTACTTCCTCACCATGCTGGGAATGGCCTAATTTTACTCTGATCAGAGGAAGACTGCCATTGAGCGAGGACACACCCTGCATATCCCCCCTTGTCTTGAAAGAGCACCCATAACATCCGCTATGGAGATGCTGCCATTCACAGCCTTTCACCAAGGCTCAGTCTCCCAGAGTGTAATCCACTTCGGAAGGCAGGAACGGAGGCCTTGACTTAAACTATCCAGACTGAGAAAATTTTAAACTGAATTTTCAGATTGAATAGAGAACTAGTAAGAAATAAAATCTCATAGTGAGTCTGTTTGCCCATGTCAGGGGCTGTTTTCTGGAAATTTTACTGACTGCTCCAAATTTGCTTTCCCCTCTTGAAGGGTGAAGTAAGGCACAATTTTATCAGGTCCCAAGGGAATTTCAACAGCAGTTTTTATGGATGAGATGTAATAGATAAGTAGACAAATGAATTAATAGATAGCGGATGGATGGATGGATGGATGGATGGATGGATGAATGGACAGACAGATAAAAATCAAGATCAACTAGAGGACTGTATATCACACAAAGGGTGACACATGTCATAAGGGTGTGTCTGAATGTCCTCCAGCAGGTATAGTTTGAGTATTGTCATCAAATCACCCACTGTGTTTCCAACCATTGAAGGAGATGGTCCTTATCACTTGGGGACCTGGACTTCTTGAAGGCATTTTGCTCTTAGAACCTGAGTCTTAGGAAGATGCATTGTTGTGTTTGGGTGCTAGGTTATCTGAAGATCATGTCAGCAAGCTCTGAGGTCTAGACAGGCATGACTTTCCAGGACAGAGAGGAAACTCAGACAGTGCATGCCAGCCTTGTGCAGGTAGAACCAATAACACAAGATCACGGCTGGAAGTGAAAATGAGTAGGACCTCATTAGAAGTGACCTGGATGCTTCTGAGTCATGGTGGCCAGGAAGAAGTCAGCTGTGGATTAAGAGGAAAAGTATGGATTGCAGTTGGGAGCATGATTGATAGGTGATGTTTCACAATGTCAGGCAGTGGGGGTGGGGACACACAAAATCACAACCAGAGGCACAGATCTAGAAGAACTATGCTCCAGTGTGACTATGCCAGATATGGAAATTAATGTGCTTACCCTGGGAGGGAACTTGAATCTCAGAGAACACTTGAGACCACAGGGCGTGTGTTGGTGCAATAGTGACCGGATAGCCGCGTTCCTGGAGAGCCAGAAAATGCAGAGCCCTAAGTGCGTAGAGACCGGAGTGAAAGAGAGAGCTGGCTAAGAATAAGTGGTAGTCTGGAACTCAGCTGTTTGGCCCCCAAGGAGGCTGCCACCGACACCATAGGACTGTGATCCCACCACTACCACCATGAATGAAGATGAATCTAGCCTCGGTCTCCAGGGTGAGCCTTAAAACCTGGGTTTTTTTAAAAATATGCTATGCCCTTTCATAGCTCAGTGTGTTAAAAAGGAGTTCCAGAGCTCCCTAGAGATAAATCCTGCTCTCTGAAGTTAGTGCTTTCAAGGATTTTTGATAGAACCATGCAATAATTGAGTGTTTCACAAGCCTACTGGGAACACAAGGTAAAGAGCATTAGTTTGGAAAGTGTATACAGAGTAGAGGAATTTGGCACTTATCTATCTAAACTTTAGTGTTTGGGTTGTTTTCAAATAACAGCAAAGTTATTTGGTATTACATCTGGAAGAGATGTGCTTGCGGCAACATTTAGATTGAAGAGACCTCCATTAATTTTTGGGTGTGTTGACAGAACACCTCAAGAATTAAGATGAATATTCTGTAAATTACCTACATGTGAGATTGATTTTCAGTTTTATCCTGAAGCATTGTGTCCCCGTCATGAACTCAAAGGCATATGTCCTTGGGGAAGCCCAGGAAGCTGGAACTCTAGAATGACCCTGCAGGAGGCCAGGTAGCAGGCTGTCATGGCTGCAGCTGCAAACTGCCATGGCCCTGGGATCATATCTTGCAGGCAGTAAGGAATGGAGACCACAGATTCAAGAGTTGAGCACTCCAACCAATGCTACTAGAGAAAATAATAGGAACGCTCGGAGAGTGGGGATTTTTAAGAGGGGATGCTGTTTAAGTGGCAAGAACTCTGTGTTTGAAATAGTTACAGACAATGGAAACAGAAATGGGTAGGAACTAAAAAGGTGACTTTTCTCCTGGCACGTAGATGATGCCATCTCCCCAGCACCAGAGTGCCATCACTAGCCCACACAGTTATCAGCATTCGTGAAGCAGAGAGCCTTAGCCCTTATGGCACCCGCACACAGAGGGCCGTTAGTCCGTGAAGCATCTCTGGTTGCCATCGGAAGGGGTTTTTCCAGATGGTTTGGGTCCCCAGGCACTCAGAGGCTTACTGGAACCAATCCCCAACTGCCGAATTTCACTTTGTCTCCTACTTCAGCCCCATGAATCAGTGACGGCAGCTCACGTGTTCCCTGCTAGTGGTGGCACCCAGAAATCAAACTGGCAGGGGGTAGTGTCCCCCCACCAACCATTCTGGTCTTTTGTCAAACAATTCCAATTTTTTTCTTCCATGTTTTTCTTCACAACTGCGTTCTCTTGGGTCTCATTAGGGATCAGGAACAAATTAGGAGCTAACGTATCATATCTCTTGGCTACTCCAGGATTCAGAGAGCCTGGGACCCTGCTATTTTTTCTGCTTACATGGGTGATAGGGCTTCCATTGTGAGCAGTTATAGGACAGGGGCTTCCGAAGTCCTGAGAGCCAGAGCATAGCCTCACAGCCACTGGGCCAGGTGTCAGTCACCAGAGTTGGGAAGGAGGTGATCTTATCAAGGGAGTCCCTCCCTGCTTACAAAGCCTGTCTTCCTGCCCTGTGTCCCCTCATTGTTCTACCCTACCACTATCTTCAGAAGATAAAATGAAAAAGCTGCAGAAAGTGGACCCTTGCCCGTCAGTGTGTTTGTAGAGGAATCAAACATTGCCGTGACCGTGGGAGCTGTGGTAGTCATGACCGGATTCGAATGAAACCTACATCTGTGTGGAACTCTAGCATCTAAGCCTCTATCTTCTCCGATATCTGCAGCTGACACAGGCCTCCTTCCCCACTCCCATGGTAACAGAGGCAGGAGTTGAAGTTTGGAAAGGCTAGGTGGAGGTTAGAGTAGGAGGGGGTGAGATGTATATATTGCTGCCCTGACTCCCCCGCCCAGGGGTTTCTGCAGAGTAAGGGAGCAGGCAGACGGCTTCAGCCTGAGAAAGAGCAGACATGGAATGAGGAAATCATTGACTCATTCAAACTCTCCTGACTCATCACAGCTGCCAGAAGATGCCTCAGCATGAGAAGTGACAACCAGAGCTACTTCTGGGACCCCCCAAAGGACTTCATTCTCCTGGGCATTTCTGACAGGCCATGGCTGGAGCTCCCACTCTTTGTAGTGCTGCTGGGGTCTTACGTTCTGGCTATGCTGGGAAACATCTCCATTATCCTGGTCTCCCAGCTGGATCCCCAGCTTCACAGCCCTATGTACATCTTCCTTAGCCACCTGTCCTTTCTGGACCTCTGCTACACCACCACCACCGTCCCTCAGATGCTGGTCAACATGGGCAGTTCCCGGAAGACCATCAGTTATGGTGGCTGCACCGTGCAGTATGCCATTTTCCATTGGCTGGGCTGCACCGAGTGCATTGTCTTGGCGGCCATGGCCCTGGACCGCTACGTGGCCATCTGCGAGCCTCTCCGGTATGCTCTTATCATGCACCGCCCGCTCTGCCAGCAGCTGGTGGCTACGGCCTGGCTCAGTGGTTTTGGCAACTCCCTCGTTCAGGTCATCCTGACAGTGAAGTTGCCTTTCTGCGGGCAGCAGGTACTAAACAACTTCTTCTGTGAGGTGCCAGCCATGATCAAGCTGTCCTGTGCCGATACCACAGTGAATGATGTCACACTGGCTGTGCTGGTGGCCTTCTTCGTGCTGGTCCCTCTGGCCCTCATCCTTCTCTCCTATGGCTTCATTGCTCGGGCGGTGCTGAGGATCCGGTCCTCCAGGGGGCGGCACAAGGCCATCGGGACTTGCTCCTCCCACTTGGTGGTGGTTTCTCTTTTCTACCTTCCTGCCATCTACATGTACCTGCAGCCTCCCTCCAGTTACTCTCAGGAGCAGGGCAAGTTTATCTCCCTCTTCTACTCCATAATCACGCCCACCCTCAACCCTTTCATCTACACCTTGAGGAATAAGGACGTGAAGGGAGCACTCGGAAGACTCCTGGCGAGGACTGGGAGGCTGTGTGGGAGGTAAAACTCCGACCTGGAACAAGCTACATAAACTGTAGAACCCTGAGCAAGAACTCGGATGGGGCTATAGCTCAGTGGCAGAGCCCTTGCTTGGCATGTGTGAGGTCCTGAGTTCAACTCCTAGGACTGAGGAAAATATGTGGAATTATAGGATCTTTGAGAAATTTGAAAACTTAAACACACACACACACACACACTCCATCCCAAAATATTTCACCTTCTATGTGATGATAATGATTAATGTTGCACATCTAAGAATAAGGTTATTCTCAAAACACAATCCTAAGAAGCTATATAGCTCCAAGAATCATGTAAATGACCTGGTGTTCACCTGTACGTGTTAGACTGCTGGGCTCCTGATTTCCTAGCTCTTTCCTTTCTTTTCTTCCTGTATTTCCTCTCCTGTTTCCCATTTATATCTTTAAGCCTCTTTCTTCCTTTGCAGTCACTCCAGATGTGCACAATGTGAACCTGACACACAGTCTTACCTATAATAAACATCTATCTATTCTTCACCCTGATAAATATAGTATTTTCCCAAAATGTCACAAGAAAGACATGACTGCATTTTTCTTTTCTAACCATAGATGACTTTCTTCTTCCTGGCTTCAGACTGCCTTTATAGAAAGTTTTCCCACCGGTCACTGAGAACTGTCTTTCTGCTGTGGGCCTAGAAGACTCCCACTTAGGGTGCATGCTCTAACCTCTCACCTTACAGATGCGCGTATTCCCGTGGAGAATACGGCAACAAATATGATCAATGTTAGAGACAATAAAGCATCACATAAAACATTCAAGAGCTTAGTTTGGAGATACTTAACTCAGCAATAGAGCTGGTGCATATCCTGGCCCTGGTTTGGGTCCCCAGAAGCACATAAAGAACATGTTGAAGGTGATTATTATAGCTACCATTTGTAGAAGGTGTCTGTGATGTTGGAGATCTAGTGAGTGTATGTAAGTACCGATCTGTATGATACTGATCCTCATGACATGGTCCCTTTTCCAATTTCCCTTTTCATATAATAATCAATTATTAAAGGCCACAGTAATTGCTCTAATTATTATAGAGTTCTGGTAGCCAAGGAAACCGAGATGCTCACAAACACCCTACTGGCTGCCCTTGGAACGGAGCTATTGCAAGCACCTTATATTTATTTGTATTTGCTTTTCTTTCATTTTTATTAAACCATTCTGGAAGATTGTATTTGATTTTAAATTATGTGTATATCTGGGGAGCGGGGCATGTGTGTGTGAGTGCAGTTGCTCACAGAGGCCAGAGAGGGCATCAGAGCTGGGACTGAACTCAAGGCCTCTGCAAGAGCAGCAGGCACTCTCAGCCACAGCGCCATCCCTCCAGCACCTTGCATGATCCTTTTATACTCAGTTCTTTGTTTCGGCCCTGCTGCCTCGGTGTAAAGCAACCAAGCCTAGTAAATTAACAACAAATGGATGAAAAACAGGAAAAGAAGAAAATTATCTAGCAGTAAAGGAAAAGCTTAAATGCAAGTCACAGAGCTGAAAAAAAGTTGATTAAGAAATGCGAACCATAATGACTGCCCCGGATCCAGGACCACTGTGTTTTTTCCAACAGGTTTCCATAGAGCTACATAGCAGTTCAGAGCCCTTTATAACCCACAATAACAAAGAAGAGCCCATAATCAATGGTACAAATTTGAGCCAAAATTAATAAATCAACATGGTAAGAATCACCCAAAAAGGTAACCAAAGAATATATCAAAGATCAAAGAATGATTTGATCTAACTCTAGGACACTTTTGGGTGTTGAGAATTATGTTTCCCAAAACAGATGTGCTAATTGGCAGTCTCACATTCTCTTTACTTTGTGAAGGCTACGTTTAGCAACTTGCTTGGCCACTAGAACTCAGTGAGAGATTATTTAAATCTTCCTGGACAAGGTTGTAAGTTACCTGGCAACTTTTAGTGATAGTCCCGGGTACCCCGAGTTACCAAGAAGTCAATTATCTGTAAGACTGACCATGCTAGAGAGATTACAAACAAAGGTGATAGCCCTGGGTACCCCGAGTTACCGAGAAGTCTGTTATCTCTAAGACCAAGCATGCTGGGGAGATTACAAACGAAGGTGATAGTCCCAGGTACCCCGAGTTCCCGAGAAGTCTGTTATCTGTAAGACCGACCATGCTGGGGCGATTACAAATCAAGGTGATAGTCCTGGGTACCCCGAGTTCCCGAGAAGTCTGTTATCTGTAAGACCGACCATGCTGGGGAGATTACAAACAAAGAGCCATGTGAACCACTCCAGCCAGCTCTCCAACTCTTGAATGGGGCCGGATCCTCCAACCAGATAATCCCCCAGAACCTAAACAAATTCATGGGTCCTCGAAGATGAAATATAATAAATAGTCATTATTCTCAAGTTCTAGGTGTTGGCATGGGCTGTCACGGTGCCTGGAGCAATAGGGGTCCCTTAGAATATCTATTTTCACAGATATGCAATGTCACAGGATAAGCATAGAAGATTTAAAAAAACATTTATTTTATGGATGTTTGCCTAAGGAGGTCAAAGAGGGTCCTCTGAAACTGGAGTTACAGACAGTTGTGAGCCACCTTGTGGGTGCTGGGTAATGAACCCAGGACCTCTGGAAAAGCAGCCAGTACTCTTGACCTCTGAGCCATTTTTCTAAGTAAAAGAACTTTTTTACTTAGAGTTATAAAGTATTTAAGTGATTCAACTCACAAGTAAATTAAAACATGTTTACAGGCCGGGCAATGGTGGCGCACGCCTTTAATCCCAGCACTCGGGAGGCAGAGGCAGGCGGATCTCTGTGAGTTCGAGACCAGCCTGGTCTACAGAGCTAGTTCCAGGACAGGCTCCAAAGCCACAGAGAAGCCCTGTCTCGAAAAACAAAACAAACAAAAAAAAAACATGTTTACATAACAAACTGATATGTAATAGAAATTAAAAAGTGTATTTTGATAACGCATGTCAAATTTTGACAACAGTGAGGTAATGTGAAACAATTCAGGTTACTAAGATACAGAAAGCAAATATGTAGATAAATATTCAAAGTCCTAGACTGAGGCTTGGGGTACATACAACTCAATACTAGCATCCAATCACCAGCATTACTGATGCTGCTGCTGCTACTGCATGAGCACACACACACACACACACACACACACACACACACACACACACACTCCTAAGCCAGCAAAAAGTTTGCACTGATTTGTGCACCGCACAGTTTTCTTTATTAAGTTAGTCTCTCTAGGAAGCTATAGCCCAGTTGGTGCAATGCTCGCAAAGCATCCACAAAGAATGGGTTTGAGCTCCAGCGTCACATAAACCTCATGGTGGCACATGCCTGCAATACCAGCACTGGCGAGGTGGAGTGAGGAGGACCCAAAGTTCAAGGGGGAAAGTGGGCCATTATTTAAAGTCAGTTTATCCAAAGAGAGTGTTTAGTGGCATGGTTGCTCTGCCCTTGCATAATCTCCTATAATAACAGTTCACCAACCCCATTTCCATAGCAAAGGTCTGGAGAGTCCACTGGACAATATTAAACAATATTTCCACTCTGGGCAATGCTGTATCGTTTAAAAGTTGTTCCTGCCGAGTGGTGGTGGTGGCACACGCCTTTAATCCCAGCACTCAGGAGGCAGAGGCAGGTGGATCTCTGTAAGTTTGAGACCAACCTGGAACAAATTCTAGGACAGATTCCAAAGCGACACAGAGAAACCCTGTCTTGAAAAACAAAAACAAAAAAAGAGCTATTTTAAGTATGTAAAGTGATTTATTTTTAGAAGTTTGGACAAATAACTTAAAAGAATTCTAGATACATTTTAAATTAAGAAAGTAGTACATGCATACAATAAATACAAAATGGATTTTTATAAATCTCTGGACTTTCGGGTAGCTAAATAAAAAACATAACTATTAAAAAGTAAAAAAAAAAAATGAGTAGTTACCACAAACTTGCCATCTAGCACACAGCCAGCTACTTACAGAAGACCAAGAACAATGATACGGACAAATGTAAAGAAAACAAGTGGACAGACGTGGGGGAAGAAAAAAACCGCACGAGAGGCGGAAAGGACAGAAATGTTTCTGTGAGTTCGTTCCATGAGGTCACCAAGAAGGAACACCTTGCCAGCTGAGGACGTGATGGAGCCGCATCTTCTGCCGTCTTCGCATTACCAGTGTCTTCACTGGGGAAACATCCTTGGCTCCCACATGAGCCTTTGCTGCAGACCCTGAGCTAGGAGAGCCCTGGCCGTGGTCCTGATGGTGGAGGCGGGTCTGACAACCCTGAAGAATGGTGTGCACTAGGGCACGGAGCAGGACTGTGGCACCTGGCAGTCCTGTGCCCACGCCTACCAAGAAGGCTCAAAGACGACAGTCAGCTCTGGCTTCTCTTCCTGAAGTGCTTGTAAGGCACATTTTGTTTCATAATTAAAATACATTTCACCCAACCTATAAAAACAGAAAGAAAGCTTTGGTTAGATCTTCAGAAAACTGGAAATTGGGTCTTTAAAATGTCAGCTCATCTGGTGTGGGGGTGTAGACCTATATAATGTGTGTGCTTGGGAGGCTAAAACAGGAGGAGTAGCACAGTTCAAGGGTAGCCTGGGCTACCTAGTGAGTTTAAAGCTAAGCCAGCCTGGGCACTTAAGACATCATCGTGTGGGGGCTGGAGAGATGGCTCAGAGGTTAAGAGCATTGCCTCCTCTTCCAGTTCAATTCCCAGCAACCACATGGTGGCTCACAACCATCTGTAATGGGGTCTGGTGCCCTCTTCTGGCCTGCAGGCATACACACAGACAGAATATTGTATACATAATAAATAAATAAATATTTTTAAAAAAGACATCATCGTGTGTGTGTGTGTTTATACGTGTGTACACATGCATGTAATCTCATTTCCTTTAATCCCATCTCCATGCCCTGAAATACTGAGTTTCCTAACCAATGTCGTTTCTGTGCTTTCTAAAGAAAGTCACACTGTTTTGTCCAGTTGTCTTCAAACTTCTAGACTCAAGCAATCCTCCTTCCTCGGGCCCCTGACAAGCTGGAGCTATAGAGTGTTGTACGCAGCTTGTTGTATATTGACCCTCATTTTCAGACAGACAGGAGGGAGCATGAATCCCCTTACACCATTTCCTGGGTTCAACAGCTGAAGCAGCTCATGGCCAACCATGCTCGTCTGTTGGCTTCCCACACCTTCCTGACTGGACGCCTTGACTCCGTGTAGTCATAGTTATCTCGCTGTGTAGTAGCTAATGGCCAACACTTTTTACAAGAAAACTGCAGTGTCCTCTCACATCTTACTGTCAATGTTCAGCATATGTTGAACTTTCCTCAACTGTCTCGGAAATATTTTACTACAATATGTTTATTTAATCGAGACTTCCTACAAGTCTACACATTGCAATTTCTTGATATGCCTCTCAAATAATCTGCACATATTTTCTTATTCAGGATCTTGTTAGGTAGTGAGGCTGTTCTCAAATTAGACATCCTCCTGCCTCCACTCCCTGAATGCTGGGATTATTGGTATGAGCCACCACAGTCAACTTAAGTACCAAATCCACTTTCTTCATTAAAATTTCCTTGAAAGGAGAACCACCATGAGCAAGCGGAACCAGGTGTCATATGTGCGCCCCACTGAACCAGCCTTCTTGTCCTGCCTCAAGGAAGGCCCCACCATAGAGACCAAGAAAATCCAGCCTCGGCTCTCAGATGAGGATGGGGATCACAGGGACAAGGAAGATGAGCAGCCTCAAGTAGTGGTTTTAAAAAAGGGAGATCTAGCAGCTGAAGAAGTCATGAAAATTAAAGCAGAGATAGAGGCTGCCAAAGCAGATGATCTCCAACTGATGGAAGAATCAGGTATCAAAAACCAGGTAAGCATTCCTCAGTTGAAAAGTGTTCAGGTAAATGACCCTATCCTATAGCCATACTGATGAATATCTTGCATATCACCATAGAACCTTCATCTGGCGATGGATGGAGATAGAGACAGAGACCCACACTGGAGCACCGGACTGAGCTCCCAATGTCCCAATGAGGAGCAGAAGGAGGGANTGTTCCCACTATTTGTTTATGAAAGATCTTGTTTGTGTGTGTATATATATATACACACATTCATATATATACACATTCATATATATATATATATATTTCCCCCATTTTCCTGAAGTGCCTATTTAAATGTGTGTTGCACTGGCAAAGTTTCTGCTATCCAATCAGATTGATGGGTTCCAAGTTGAGACATCTGCTATTTAATATTAGGAGTGAACTTCAAGAGGAGAAATTATTTGACATTTAAGAGGGGTTTTTTTTTGTTCTTTTTGTTCAGTTAGGTAAGAATGTCAGAGTGATTTAATCCTCTCCCTCAACTTGAAGTTTAGCAACCAATGACATATATTAAATTCAGTAGCTTATATTAAGATCCATTTGTGTATTCAACCTGCAAATGCACTTGTCCCACAACTACTGTTATACAACTGAGCAAAGGAAGCTGCTGTACCTTAAGTTCTCCCATTAGAAATCTGCTTGGCAGAGGGAAATAAATGAATAACACATGAATTGTATGCCTTCCTCTTAGAGTTTAGAGCACAGCCCTTCCTGGAAGGAAAAACTTCAGAATTCCTCATGCAACTGAATTCCAGGGATTGGTTTAGTGTTCTGATGAATGTTCTGCTTCCGTCTTGACCTGTTTCTACTATTTGTTCTAAAGGTTTTTCAAGATTTAGTAAATAATAAAGGTAACTTCCCAACCACTGAGTCACAGGTGACATTCAAGAATGTTTAACTCCTTATGAATAATGCATGGCAGGAATCAGAAAATTGTTTTCTATAAAGGGTGAGGTAACGTGGATACTTTTAGTTTTGCAGGGCTGTCATTCTGTACAACTCTGCCAATGCTGTATGAAAAATCTGTGTATAATAGATAACCCAATTAGACTGGCTGAGTTTGGCTTGCTCTGGATAGTATATGCCCCATGACTGTAATTTTCCAACTTCTGTCTTAGACTGTAAAATTTTAAGACACATCAAATACTGTCAATATAAAAATAACAGAACTATAAAAGCTCTAAGAGAAAATTAAATAAAAATATTTGTATTATTTATATTAAAACCTTTTAATTTTAATTCTGAAAACAAATCAAATTATTGATAATGTATTTGTAGCACATGTTATCCACAATAGACTGATATATATCATTACATTAAAAATTCTTCTCTAAGAAATAAAAGGGTAGAGGATAAAAAAGAACACACGCCAAAATTTAAAAATGAATATGAGTTACCATTTTACAAAAAATTGTGATACTGTATTAACTAGTTTGCATAAAAACAGTACCTCCTAAATATTTTTGTACTGATATGACAATGAATTATATCTGTAGAGAACAACTTTTCACTTCATTATCTAAATGTGTTTCAGTCTGTATGATGAATCCTTGTCTCATTTTCTCATGGTCTCTTGGATCCCCCTGTGTCACAACACCATGAGTTTTGATTTCTTAGTCCTTCCTTCTTTCCATACATTGCATGATTGAAACGAAAATTTGTGTTTGTGTCTTTACCTGACTGTTTTCAGTAACAGAGCAATAATTCTAAGAAAAATTAAACAGAAGACTTTATAATATTGTTTAGAATTAGTGGAATGAGTTTGTTCCCTTGTCTTTATTTTGCTCTTCTCTAGAATTTTAGACCATGAATCTTGGTGAGAGCTAACCCTAAAAGAGTAACAATTTTTCATGTTACAAATTAAGACTGGGGTGTCAAATCAGGAATTCAAATGTTGAACAAAATATGTAAGCCCCAAACAAAGAGATCATAAAGAGAATTCAAAAATTGAGACAGACGTGTAGAGGCAACATTAGAAGACCTAGAGCAATTAAGCAAAAAATTAAACTAGAAAGCTACTAATGTGGCCAACATGAAAGAAAAGGAGAACATGAGAAGAGCAATAAAAAATAAGGTGTCTGTTAATTAACAATGTGATTATAGGGCCAGAAGCATTTATTCCTGTGGGTTGAGCATTGAGCACACATTTAAAATCTGTAATAAAATAGCATTTACTGTAATGCAGAAACCATACTTGATTTATAAGGAACAGTTTTCAACAAAGACACATTTTCTATCCTGTCTAAGTGATACAGAATAGAACAGTGGCATTTGTCATGATTAAGAGAATTTTAAGCATTGAGGTAAAGGTGTACCTCACAGTAAAATATTTCCCTGGAATGTGTGAGATCTTGTCCAGGACAACAAAACAAAAAAATGTTAAATATATCACTTGCTGCTCCATGAATATGCCCTATTTCTGTCAACTCACAGGCATATTTCTTTATGTTTTACACTCTGAAAGTTTGTACTATCCTTATGAAAGGTATAATTTTCACTAAATTTTCTAATGAACGTGATATTGAAAGCTACATAGATGCTACCTCAGGTATGTAGATATGATGTAGGTAAAACAAATGAAATGGCTATTTTAGTGTGAGGAAGAGTACAAGAAAAATAATTAGAGACCATTCTATTAGCAGTGTTTTACAAGGAAAGCTTGTCAGACCAAGTAACAATTTAGAGCAAACATACTTAAATACTTCACAAAACAAGGTGACAGGTAGGTGGTATTTAACTCTTGGTTAGCAGTCTCTTCTCTATTCCCATTAAGTTATAGCCAGAACTCTCACTATACTGGAATTTATTATCTAAAATGTGATTTAAAAGCTTTCATTTTTGTATTAACTAGCATGGGTATTCAGAGTTAAGCTCATGAACTCATGGAAGAAATGCCTTGAAGTTACATAAAGGCATAATATTAACAAAGTTCATATGAATAATGATTATGAATTTTCTTATTGGGAAATAAGAAGTATTTTAAAGAAAAAGCATGTCAAACAGCTGTAGTCCTTTCTTGACTTCTGGAGACTCCTATGGATGCTCTCTCTCTCCTCAAAGTCCTTTTCTGTTCATTATTAAATTATCTCCAGAGCTTTCTCGAATCTTTGTAGGACTATTTGACCTATACGAGGTATTAAAATAGTTTCTTTTTTTATTCTGACAAAGTGAAAAGGGCAATGTTTTGGAAGTTTATTGAGAAGTCATGAGCTACTAAGTGAAAAAAGTAAAGGAAAAAGCCAAAATAAAATATTGATTCTTGTTTTCCTTTCCGATCATGCAGTTTGTTATCCTGTGATTGTCTAAGCAGCCGGATTTTCCTCTCAAGTTAGCTCATACTATGCCCACCTAGGGACCAACACAGCATAGAACAAATTTCTTTCTTGGGATTCATGAAGAAATTTAAAAACATTTCCTTATTAGAGTGCAAAATATTTTGAGTGGAAGAGGTGCAATTACTCTTCATAAAGATATGCCATTTTCACAGAAATTGTCTTTGCTGTATGAAATTATTCGTTTCTTCATGGAAATTCTAAACAAAATAAGATCAACTTATTTTTAGAAATCATTTTTATTAGTTCTTTGCCATCTTTATTTAATGACATTTTAATCAAATTAACCCCTATCCTAGGTCCTACCAGATCCACCTCCATTATCTACCTTCCCAACATTAAGTCCTCTATTTATTAATCATCAACTAATATTTCCAAACTTCAGTATTACCCAATTGTGAACATTTTGTGGGTTATAATAATGTTATCATATTACATACTGCCTTTATAAATAGAAGTGTTAATTTCTTTGAATTCTTCTAATTTGACAACCACAGATCCACTTTGTGTATTTTATGCACTATATGGTCTACTATTTTACCTAAAACAATATTAATAATAGCTTACAATTATTATATGCATACTGTATGTTTGATTATATTCAGAAACCTAAACACTTAATTTTCTTAAGAAAAACATGAGATTAAAATGATTTTTGTTTCTCATTCACAGGAGAGGAAAGGGAAGATGCAGTTTTGTTTTACTTTAAAAGAAACCTCCTTTTAATTGCTGCCAAATTGTTAGTCTTGATCACAGGTTAGTTACTTCTGCCACTGGCAGGAGGCTGGTTTATCATGACATTTCCCATGATACTACAGTAAAATGTATGTTTAAAGATGTCTTACTTTTCCAGTGTGAATATGGCTCTGGAAGAGGAATTACTGAGTTCTATGGCATATCCATCCCCAAGATCATTAGAAACTGACACATGAGCTCTTCTATTAGCTTCACCCAAAATCATAGCAAATGCAATTGGTCTTCCCAGATTCAAATGTCCTTTTATTTCTAGCAATATGATGGATTAAAAATATGGTCATCAATTTTCAAATTCCTATTTTTAAATATATTAACAAAAACAACAAAAAAAAGAAAGAAAAATGTTCAGGTTTAACAGCAAGCTCCAGGAAGAAAAGAAAGAAAGAAAGAAAGAAAGAAAGAAAGAAAGAAAGAAAGAAAGAAAGAAAGCCAATGAAGATGATGTAAATAAGCAGAATTCAGCTAGAAAGAACTCACAAAAGCAAATAAGAAACGGTAGTCTGCTTTCTGTCGACAGTGAAGATGAACATGAGTAAGTGTAAACACCATGGACGTGGTTTCCTTTGAAAACAATGGGGTATTTTTTTTTACAACATTGATTTTCCTGTATCTTAAAGTGACACTTTCCCCTAGTTCTTCAGGTTCATCCCAGAAAGCTTCACAAATACAGAAGAGAAATTCTTGAAATAAAACCCATCCAATGATGCCCCTTTGGCTGGAAATGCCAGACATTCACTACTGTTAGCATTTGGTTACCTTCCACTGTGGGTGTGTACATATGTAAATTACACTTTTAAACAAAACTGAGATTGTTGTTTTAAAAAGTTTCCTTGAAAGTTAACCAAGCAGATGGAGCACTCGCTCTGCGTCTTTTCCCACAACGTCAGGTTGAGCTGTGGACTGTGCATTCGCACACCTTCAGAGTGCGCCTGTGTTGGAGTCCTACCCTGAAATGTGGGGTACCCTGAAATGTGGGGTGGTGACTGGAGGTGGGCAAAAGTTAAGAACAGAGTCCTTCTGATGGGATTAGAACCCTTATCCCAGGAAACCTGTCCTCTCCCCATCTCACCCTGAGTGTGAGCACACGGTGAGCCAGCCCTCTGCTAGTGAAGAAGAGCCCTTTTCCGGCAACTGAATAAGCCACACCTCATTTCAGATGTTCTGGCTTCTAGAGCTGCGGTTAAATAGACTCCTGTTGTTTAAGTCACCTGATCGATAGTGTTTTGTTTTACCTACAAGCTGGCTACATCTCAGAATCCCCTAGGCTGTTTTGAGCCTAGTCCCCAGCTTAGTCATGACAATCCCTCTACTGGATCCCTTTCCCCAGCTTTGTTCTTCCTGTGGCTTCTGGTCCATTCATACTAAGAATCACAAGCTTCTGGGGGCGTCTAGGACCCCTTGTCATGTGGCTCTGGCTGTCTATAAATACATCTTTTCTTGGTCCTTGTTCATTCTGCTCTAGGCACTCCATATTTCAAACCACTTGGGATTCAATTGGGTATGAAAGAAACTTCCCATCCTTAAAGAAAAGCAAATCTCAATGAAAAGCAGCCACACTGAACAATATTTATTTTCAAGAGATTATTGGTTTTCAGGATAAAGCCTTTCACACTCAATTGAATCTTGGATAGTCTAAATACCTGGCTGCTGCTGAATGTAACTTTCCCCACATTGCTCTGTTTTTTAAGATCTCCAACAACTGGCCCAGATCTCTCTAAGCCCCCTGGGCACTCACTGTAGGCTCTGCAGGAGGCAGCCCTGCTGCTTCAGAACCTCGCAGAGCATCACCACGGCCAGGTCGCCCAGGTCGTTGTTGCCCAGGTCCAGCTTCCGCAGGCTCCGGTTGCGGGTCAGCATTTTGGAGAGATTCCAGCAGCAGTGTGAGGTGAGGCTGCAGTTGTCTAACCTTCGAGAAATGAGGGCGGTGTAAAGAAAATATCCTCAGCCCCCCATCCCTCCGCGGTCCCCAAGGTCTTAGCCGGCATTATTTCCCATGCCCAAAAAGCCCAGGCATGAGCAGCTTGAAGTAGCTTTTTATAGTACTGATATTTCTCTTCCCCCTTTAGATGGAAGTTTCTTTTCCCAATGTACTGGACTGTGCAGACCAAAATAGTAACAGAAATATGTTAGCTGACTTTTTTAAACACTGTTTCCCCTAGATTTCCACAAAATACCAATGCCATATCATATGAATTTGCCTCTGGTTTTGAGGCTTGGGGTTGGCAGAAACTCAACTCTTGAGCTTCACGCCATCTGGAAATGTCCCGGATCTGCCTAATGAACCAACACCCAGGAAGACTCCTCGCTCCTCAGACTCAGATTTGTCTCCTGCTTGCTCCCCAGTCTACCTCCCACCACATACTCCCATCACCTCAGGCGGCCCCTGGACTCACTCCAGCATCTGTAGCTTGCAGTCGGGGTGCAGAAGTCCCTCACAGAGGAGCTTGAGCCCCGCGTCTCCAAGAGCGTTGTTTCGTAGGTAGAGGTGCGTGAGGCTCTGGCTGGCTTTGAGGACAGAGGTCAGCGCTGAACAACAAACGGAAGTGAGGCCAGAATTCACCAACCTATAGGAAAAACAGAGGAAAGAGAGTCCTCAGTGCCCAGGCTCTCTCAGACATGGCACGCCACTTTGAGCTGCATCCTCTGACTTAAAGGTCAGAAGCCAGCATCTTGGATACAATCTGAAGCGTGAATCCACATCTCTGGATCCCACAAGAGAGGGGAACAAGGGCCTCAGCATACGCTCTGCTTGAATGAGCACAAGAGAAAGAGAAAAAAGCAAATGATTGGACACAACCACACTTCTCACACGGATTCCCTCTGGCAGCAGACACTCCTCTGGGATGCCTCATCTGAAAGAACACCCCACATTCCCCTAACTACAGTTCCCTGACACTGCAGACAGCCATCTTGACTCTGATGTCACCCAGGCAAGATAATAATGCAGCTGCCACAAGTACCACACACCTGTCACAGATTGGAAATCAGCGGTCATGAGGTTGTGTCTCCCTGAAAGTTAAGGACAGATGTGCGGTAGGGGTAGACTCAGGCTCAGTGGAGATTCTGGGGACTTGCTGTAACTTACAGTGATGGGGCAAAAGAAGGGGCAGGGACCTTGTGGGCCAGGAAAGGTGGGGTGATTTCACCCTCCTCTCCCACATCCGCCCTCTGTCACACCTTCCATCCATCTGCCTGTCCCTTAGCACAAAACCACGGATCTGTATTACTACCAATGGAAAGAGAGCATTACATTTTTATTACATATTGTGATAGGCAGAGACAGAGAGCTTGCACCTCTGTGGAGATCAGAGGACAGCTCTGCGAGTCCCTAGAATGAAGCTCAGGTTATCGGGCTTGATGGAAGGGAGCCTTTACCTCTCGGACCTCACAACAGTCCAAGAATTTTTGATTTACTCTTCTTGGGTCAAGTTGAGCACTGTCTACAGCCAAGCGCTGTGCATTAAATATGTGTTTTCCCCCTCCCCCGCCAGACCAACATGTTTGAATACTGGGTCACCAGTTGGTGGTGCTGTTTAGACATGTTTTTTGTGGGACCATCCGGAGGTGTGGCTTGGCTGGAGGAAATAGGTCACTAGAAGGCGGGCCTTATAACTCTGGCCAGTTCAGGTCCATGCTCTCTGCTAGTGTGAGCACACGGTGAGCCAGCCCTCTGCTAGTGTGAGTACACGGTGAGCCAACAACCATATACTGTCAGCCCACCCACTGGCAATATCTCAGTTCGAGCCAATCCCCATGAGGGTTTACATACTGACTGTTAACTTGACATGATCTAGAATCACTTTTAAGACAAATCTTTGGGCATATCTGTGAGGAATTGCCTAGCTTAGGTTAGCTGAGGTGACAAACCCTACCTTAAATGAATATAGGTGGTACCATTCCATGGGCTGGGGTCCCAGACTGAATTGAAAGGGAAAAGTCAAGTGAGTAGCAGCCTTTGTCTCTCTCTGCGTCCTGTTTGTGGCTCCGACATGACCAGCCTCTTCACACTCCTGCCAATGTGTCTCCGGCACTCCCCCACGCCTGCCCATGAGCTGTACCCTCACACTGGGAACCAAAATAAACCCTAGATAGCTTTGTTCTGTGTCCTGAACACAAGTTGCTACATGCTGCGTTCAGTTAATTCCATACGGTTTTCCTATTTATCAGCAATCTGCCCTATTTCACAAAACGGTCTCGTGATGACAACTGAAGAAGTTCTAACATGGTTGAGTATTTATTATGTAGGATAATGGTATCAAATATGATTGTTTTATTCCATTATTACAAACTCAAGATAGTAGTGTTAATTTTATTTCCTTTTTTTGTTTTCTTTTGAGACAGAATCTCCCATAACCCAGGATGGTCTCTAACTTGTTGTATAGTCTAGGGTGACTTTGAACTTCTGATCCTCTGGAGTGCTGGGATTACAAGCATGCACCACCACACCCTATTTAAGACATGCTAATGAGCAGACCCAGGGCTTTGCATGCCAGGAAAACACTGCCAACTAAGCTATGACCCTAACCTCCATATCTCTACGTTTAAGTAATAAAAGTAGAGAGCAGAATAATTATTTGAGGTCTGGTGAGATGAATCAGCAGAAAAAGGCTCTTGGCTGCCAAACTTGATGGTCTGAGCTTGATCCCAGTGACCCACGTGATGAAAGAAAGAGAATGAAGCCCTATGAATTGAATCATCGTCTGACTTCTACTTGCACGCAATGGCACGCACGCCCACGGATACATATAGGCACTCTACACAGGATAGGTAAAAAAAATTGCAATAATTATTAACCAGAATAATTACGTGAAAAATAATGAAAGCTTCCTATTTGTCATGGGAAGAAAAGGATCAACCAAGCTTCCATGAGGAAGAGATTATGAATGACAAAGAAAAGTAGAAGAACAGGCCAGGCCTTGGGATAGAAAACTAATTCAATACAGCTCAGAATGAGGGGAAGGTAGGATGAAAACTGGTCCTCTCCTCCAAGAAAAAAAGGAAGAAAGAAAGAAAGAAAGAAAGAAAGAAAGAAAGAAAGAAAGAAAGGAAGGAGGGAGGGAGGGAGAAAGGAAGGAAGAAAGGATGAAAGAAAGGAAGAAAGAAAGAAAGAAAGAAAGAAAGAAAGAAAGAAAGAAAGAAANGAAGAAAGAAAGAAAGAAAGAAAGAAAGAAAGAAAGAAAGAAAGAAAAAAAGAAAGAAAAAGAAAGAAAGGAGGGAGGGAGGGAGGAAGGAAGGATGGAAGGAGACAAGGAAAGAACTGAAAGTTGTTGGGAAATAGTTTAAGGTATGTTATTTTTGTTTATATTGCATTTTTTAACTCTGTGAAGCTGTGACACTTTGCCCTCTAGAACACTTGATGATCCTAATAAAGATCTCAACTGCCAGGCTGGATGGTTCAGGGAGGGGTCAACAGCGGTTGAGGGGAGGGGTGTTATAACAGCTAAGCCAAGTTTTATGTGGCCATGCGTGACAGTTGTGTAACACAGGGGATGAGGAACTAGAATATATTATGCAACCAGAGACACGATGCAAAAGTTCAAGAGAAGAAAACAATAATATATAAAAATTCCTAAAATTTTTAGTTTGTTCCTTCCACACTGAAGATCTACTGTGAAAGAAGTACACACACTAAGTTATATATACAAGCGTGTGCTTCACAGAGTGATTTGTAACAGTAAAAAATGGAGAAGCGCACCCAATTTTCATGACTTAATGAGTGGCTAGATAAATAATGGTGAGGGTTCTATGGGGTGTTGTGCTCTAAAGAGGATTTTCATGAAGCCACACAGAAATTTACCCAGATAAATGAAAAGCAAATAAAAGAAAAATATTTCTATTGTGTTTCTAGTTGCTTAGCTAACTACACTAGTTGGTGCCGCCACCACCCAGCAAAGATTCATTCATTTATTATTATACAGTGTTCTACCTGCATGCATGCCTACATGCCAGAAGAAGGCACCAGATCTCACTATAGACGGTTGTGAGCCATCATGTGGCTGCTGAGAATTGACCTCGGGACCTCTGGAAGAACAGACAATGCTCTTAACCACCAAGCCATCTCTCTAGCCCCTGAAGTTCCAGTTCTTTAAAATGTGACCCTAGGCTGGCAGCGATGGTGCACACCTTTAATCCCAGCATTTGGGAGGCAGAGGCAGGAGGATCTCTGCAAATTCAAGGCCAGTCTGGTCTACAAAGCTAGTTCCAGGACAGCCAAAGCTACACAAGGAAACCCTGTGGGGTGCTTTGAATGTAATTGGTCCCCATAAGCTCATGGGGGTGGCACTATTCGGAGGTGTGGCTTTGTTGGAGTAGGTATAATCTTGGTGGAGGAAATGTGTCACTGTAGGGGGTGGGCTTTGAGATCTCATATGTTGTCAAGCCATGCCCAGTGTCTCAGACCACTTCCTATCGCCTGCAGACCAAGATGTAGGGCTCTCAGCTCCTTCTCCAGCATCATGTCTGCATGCAACCTCTCACACCATGATGGACTAAACCACTGAAAATGTAAGTTACCCTGTGGTGGTTTAAAAGAAAGTAGCCCCCAAAGGGAGTGTCACTATTGGGAAGTGTGTCCTTGTTTGAGTAGGTGTGTTCTTGTTGAAGTAAGTGTGTCTCTGTGAAGACGGGCTTTGAGGACTCATATATGCTTAAGTCATACCCAGTGAGAAAGACCGCTTCCTATTGCCTGTAGTCCAGATGGTGCTAGAGTCCTCTAGCATCTTGTCTGCCTGCAGGCATCCTTGCTTCCTGCTGTGATGATAATGGACTAAACCTTTAAACTGTAAGTGAACCACCACAATTAAATGTTTTCCTTATAAGAGTTGCCATGGTCATGGTGTCTCTTCATAGCAATAGAAACCCTAACTAAGACACCTTGTCTCGAAACTAAAAATGTGGCCACAACCTCACAGACATAATTGGCTAAAATGAGGTCATTGGGTGGGTCCAAATCTACTATGGTGGCCATCCTCATCAAAACCAGAGCTTCTGATTGGAGAGATGGCTCAGCAGCTTTTCCAGAAGAGCCAAGTTTGGTTCCCAGTACCCATGTCAGGCAGATCACAACCACCCATAATGCCAGTTTCCAGGGAATTTGGTGCCTTCTTCTCACTTCCTTGGCACTGCACTCATATGCAATAGCTTCCCCCGATATGTGTTCATACACATAATTGAAAATAAATAAATAAAACCTTAGAACCAGAACATGAGACTCAGTGTTATACCCAGAGACACGGGGAGAATCCTGTGTAAAGACAGGCCACACTCAAGTGATTCATCTACAACCGCAGTACCAAGGACTTCCCGTAAGAGACACAAAAGGGTACACCCTTGCTCATGGTCCTCAGATGAACCAACTCAGCTAATGTCTTCATCCCTGCCTCTAGAATTGAGGAACAATGCATTTGGGTTGTTTAAGCCATTATGTTTTGGGAACTATGTTATATCAACCTTAGTAAAGTTATACATACAGGATACTTAGATAGAAAGATGAATAGTTAGCTAAATATATTGAGGAGGAGCCATATGGATCAATATGTGGATTGATAAAGCAATTAGTGCTTATGGGTGGATGGGTGTTTGTGTAGAACACAGGGACTGGAATTTCGCTTGCCAGGTTTGCAGAGACAGAGACCCTTTTCACTTTCACCTTCACAAACCTGGATAATCTCTTAAGTTAAACTAAGTATGATACTTTTGTAGCAAAACTCAGAAGTGGCATCCGGGTGTGAGATCTATTTGGGAAGACATCTGTCTATGGGTGGTTATTGACACTTGGGGGTACATAAGACATCTTAGAGAGTGTAGAAACAAACAACAGGAAATCAGTGGGGAAAGCTGCAGATCACAGGGGGAGAAGCCAGTGCAGAATTTACAGAAGAGGAGCCTATCACTTCAACATGAGAGGCAGCATGCACAGGGCAAGGATGAACTGCAGGAATGAGCCAAGCTAAGGACTGGGAAGGACCGACAGGAGTGGGACAGGATCCTGAAGCCAACACTACTACACTCCGGTCTGTGGCCGATGGATTACCCCTTCCCTAGCGCTGTGCGTGGAAACAAGATCACATCTACCACCATCAGCACCCGTAACAGAGCTCCAGCGACCTTAGGAAATTCAGGGTCCAGATGCATCCGTTGATTCAGAAGCCGCGCTGTAGCAGTATGGGAAAGCAATCTGGTAATGTCTGGGGCTGGGCTAATAGAGCATGCCCAGGGAAGTATCAGAGTTTACAATTAATATTGGTGGTTAATTATGGATAATTGGTTATCCCTCAGGAAAAAGTCTATCTTGTTAGTATGTTTTTTTAAGACATAGATTCGTGTAGCCCAAGTTAGTTTCAAACTCACTATGTAACTGAGGATGACCTCGAACTTCCGATCATCCTGCCTTTCCCTCCCAAGTGCTAGGATTACAGGAATGTGAACAAAACTCTGTACTAGGGATGGAACTCAAGGCATGATGCATGCTAGGCAAGAACTCTACCAATTGAGCCACATGTCCAGACTCACCTTGTTATATTTTTTTTTCAAAGGCAGAATCTCATATATAGCTCTGGCTGTCCTGGAAGTTACTAAATAGACCAGGCTGGCTTCAAACTCACGGAAAAATACCTGTCTCTGCCCCCCAAGTGCTGGGATTAAAGGCCTGCACCAGTATGCTCAGCTTGCTTTACTGTGCCCTAAATATTTATCTAGCTGCCATTTCTATCAATCATGTGAATGAAGACATATTCAGTTTGTTTGTTTTATTTATAGATATTGACAGAAAGGACATTTTAGTCTTTCCCAGCTGATTTAGCAGAGACGGGGGTAAGGTTAGGAGTAGATGCTGAAGCCTCGCAGAGAGTACAATTGCAAACATAACCAGACCGAGGTACTTACAAAGGGGTGGGCTGGGGAATCACACAGGGTGTCTGGCTCTAGCCAGACCTGAAGCTCCTGAGCCTCGTTTTCCCCTCTTCGTGAAATACGGGCATTGGTGAGCACTTAGCTCGATTTTCAGAGGGCAATGAGCTGATTCTCACGAGGATCATGAAAGAGTAGTGAACGGCCACTAGCTGGCGGTCTGTGCTTTTACTGGCTGCAGAATTCCAACCTCAAAAACCTGATGTGAGGCCAGCAAAATGGCTCTGCTGGGGAAGGTACCCGCCGCCAAGCTGAACAACCTAGTTCTGTCCCTGGGACGCATGTCCAGGTGGAAGAGAAGAACTGACTCTGTAGAGTTGTCCTTTGACCTCCACACAGGTGCTGGGGTGCACATGAAGTAAGCAAATGAGTAAATCCATAAATGAACATATTGAGTTTTTGAAAGACGTATAGACTACCAAACATAAGGAAGTCACACTGAAAACAGAATGCCCCACCCCTAAACGTAAAAGTCTCACTGGATCTTCGGGTCTGGATGCCAAGAGAAGCATCCCCAATCCAGCTGTTTCCTGGGAGAGCTTGGCTAGACTGGTGCTGATGCTGAGCTGGGCCACCGCTGAGGATTTAGAGACATCTGTGCCACATTAGTATGATGCTATCTTTGGGGACCAGAGACTGGGGCTGCTGCTCCAGTGCGGAAGGGCAACCCCAGAGTCCAGAACCTGAGAAACTGCAGTTGGGGGCTGAGAGCTCAGGGCAGAGAACTTACTTTGCAGAACTCATTTCCGTCCTTGAAAGCGCTCACACAGTAAAGGGGTTACTGCTCTTGTGCATGTCTCAGAAGCAAGTTTTGTGCTCAATGGAAGAAATAGGGCTGCACAACCGCTAGGAAGCTCCAACTATACTGCCATGAGCCAGTAGGACTCCCCTCGTCACCTTATCGGTAGTAATGCATCTGTTCCCCGGTGTCTTTGGGTAACTTGTTCTAAGACACCCACAGGTGCCAACCTCTGCGTGTGTTCATGTCCCTCATATAAAATGGCAGAGTATTTGCCTAACACCTCTGTGCATCCTCCCGTGGACTGTAAATTATCTCCAGATTACTTACGATACCTCTCATGGCATACGTGTTACACCATAAGTAGTTAGTATGCTGTATTGTTCAGAGAATAATGACAAGAGAAAGGTTCGTATACATCAAACGCAGACATAATTTTTCCTAATATTTTTTAGCCCACAGCTGGTTAAAACTGTGGCTCCTTGAATCTGCAGTGCAGAATCCCTACTGTGTGCTGCATGAATCTGATGCGTCAGACCATGTCTGATGCTCATGCTGCGACTCCCACTTCATCTCCAGCTGATGAGCCTTCCCTAGAGTGGCCCCATCTATGTTTTCCAAATAAACCATCTCTGAAGAGAATTGGATTTTCCACAGAGATACGAAGACTTACTTACCCCAGCTTCTGCAAGTTACATTGAGGGTGCTTGATTTTTTCACACAAAACTTGAACTCCTGAATCTCCCAAGGCATTTTCTCCGATGTACAGTCTGGTCAGAGAACAGTGGGAGCTCAGAACCAACGCGAGATCCTCACAGCATGCAGATGTGAGACAGCAGCTGACCAACCTTGCATGCAGAGGGGACAGGGTCAGTGCCATCTCTCATGCCTCTGTACCATGTGCCTGGAGACTGCACCTCCTGCTGCTCCCTCCGCTGAAATCTGCACCTCAGCTCCACAGAGCTCTCTCTCATCCCTTCCCTGTTTGATGAGACAACAGCTACTAAACCCATTCCTGCACTAGAACATCTTTCCTGCTCCCTTCACTGGTTTTTATTGAAATAAAATGTACATATGGGCGCCAGGGAGATGGCGCAGCGAGTAAAGGCATTTGCTACCGAGCCTAACGACCTGAGTTTAATCCCAGAACCCTCATAAAGGAGACAGCTGGCTCCAAAAAGTTGTCCTCTGACCTTCATACATGCGCCACGGCATGCACATGTGTGCATGCATGGAGAAAGAGAAAGAGAGAGAGAGAGAGAGAGAGAGAGAGAGAGAGAGAGAGAGAGAGAGAAAGAATATA
>NW_026068025.1:731327-766839 GCF_014885135.2 Alexandromys fortis | reverse complement strand
CAAAACCACTTTTAGGGCAGAATTTTCTTGAGGCCTGGTAGCAGAGGCCTGCAAACTCAGCTACTCAGAAGGCTGAGGTAACAGTCTTAAGCTAAAGGGCTCCCTAGGAACTTAGCAAGATCTTGCCTCACAATGAAAAGGAAAAGTTGTTATGATGTAGCATGAGACTGGACCTTGGTGGATTCGAGGCGTGCCATAGAGGGTGAGAGATAAACATGCCGTGCAGACGGGACTAGAAAAGGGGGGGACCAGCCTCTGGGAACAGGAGTAGCAGAAGATGAGAGAGAGCTCTTTGTTGGTTGTTTTCTATTAACTTTTGATCCTTCTGCCACCACATCTGGTTTAATGGTTTAATTCGGTGCTGGGAATCAAACCTGGGGCCTCACGAATACTAGGCCAGCACTCTACCAGCTGAGCCGCCTCCTCCACCCTCTAGCGCTTTCTTATCTCTTTAGAATTCAGGTCTCCTAGAAGCATTCAGGAAGGACAGCACACAATAAAGGAAGCGCCTCCAAAGCGCCAGCACCGTGTTCTTCCTGCTCAGTGAGAGGACTGAGGGTCGATTATGAGCTCTCAAAACCCTTCTCCATGACGCCCGGCAGGGGTCTCATTTTCTCAGACATACTTTGTTGGATTATGTATACACACATACACACCAGTGTTATATTTCCACGTGTAGCTTTCCCCACAGCCACCACTGGCTGCCTAAATGACCAGAAAAAGAGCAGAAGGGACCACAGGAAGTCCTCCTAGCCACTGAGAATATTCTAGTCCATCAGCGAGTTCCTGGAAGGGACCACAATGGGAGAGCTTCCTGGGTGCTGGGCCGCACTCACCAGAGCTTCTGCAGGCTGCAGAACAGGTGCTTCAGTCCCACACACAGAAGTCGGACTCCAAAGTCCCCCAAGGCGTTGTCGCTCAGATCCAGCTCCTTCAGCTTCTGGCTGTGGCTCAGCACAGACGAGATGTCGAAACAGCACTGGTGGGAAAGTCCACAGCGCCCCAACCTTCACGGCAAGCACAGAATCAGACACCAGAGTGTGACCCCGTCAGAATCTGGATCCTACAAGTGCCCCAGACCCACAGGGTCAAACTATGGGGAGGTGGCGAAACTTCTGGGAAGCGGGGAGCCTCGGGGAGGACTTGTGGTCTCTGCAGGTGGTGGGGTGGGGGGTGGGAGGGGGTGACCATAAAGGGGAATTGAGATACTGTGCTCTGTGTGTGTGTGAGTGTATGTGTGTGTGTCTCTCTCTCCCCCATCTGTTTCTCTGTTTCTCCCCCTCTCTATCTCTTTCTCCTGCCCTCCTCAGTCACATGATGTGCACAGACACTCCTCTACCATATAACACCACCATGATATTCCGTCTCGTCACAGACTCAAACAACAGGCTCAGCTGCCCAGGGACTAAAAGCCTGAACCTAAAGAGCCTTTCCTCCTCTTGAGTTGGCTAGCTCAGGTGCTCACCAAATGGAGGGAGAGCTGATGCACAGCCTCCCTCACCGCTCTTGCCTTCCAGTCTGGATTTGGTTTCCACACGAGGCAGAAGCAGATGTGTTCCGGAGTAACCGGAGAGCTCCTGAGCGACACACAGGACGTGTGAAGAAGCGAACTGCTGCTCCCCTGGCCATAGTCCATGGCTACTGTGTTCATCCACTTTCAGGTTTTAAAATGTAAGAGTGAGGAGCCTGGAGCTCTTGTCCTCAAGAATTTCTAACAGACATCACAGGGCATGCATCACTGGGCATGCATCGCTGGGCATGCATCGCTGGGCATGCATCACTGGGCATGCATCGCTGGGCATGCATCGCTGGGCATGCATCGCTGGGCATGCATCGCTGGGCATGGATCACTGGGCATGCATCTCTGGGCATGCATCACTGGGTTTCTCATCTACACAAAAAGTCTTTGCAAGCCTCATACTCCCACCGATTTTGCTTGACAATTTAATCCCAGCGCTCTCTCCACACTGAAGAGGAATTTAGAAAGCCCAACTGACAGAGGTTCTCATAAAGTTCCTAGCCTGCTGGGTGGGGCAGGGTCACCAATGTCACAACCAGGAAGACACAGCTAGCAGGGGTGGGGGAAGAGCAGCCAGAGTCTCTCTGTGCTGGCCTGGCCATTCGCATTTTCCCATTCTACGTGGCATTGACTCTCAGTCTCCATAGATATTCTCCTTAGTGAACAGATCTCCATGAGCCACAAAGAAGAACTACTGGGAATGTCAGCAAAGCTGAAGCAGAGCCCGGGACCAGTGCCTGTGTGAGCATCCGTCTGTCTGTCAGTGCCCCGCACAGCTTGGACCAGCACTGATTACAATCGGTGATTCATTTCGTGCAGTTGTCTAGTGGTGGTTTGTCTCCACGAGGCCACGTTTGCCTCCAGGAGCCCACGTTGCCAGGAGGTCACATTTGTTCCCAGGAGGTCACGTTTGCCTCCAGGAGGTCACGTGTCAGAAGCTTGATCCTCAGTGTGGCGATGTGAGATGTGCTGACCTTTAAGAGGTGAGACTAGGTACAAAATAATGACGTCACCACCAACACTGCCTCAAAAGGAATTAATGGAGTCTCCTTAGGAATTCAGCTAGCTCCCCACATTGGGGCCAGTGAAGTAACTTAGTGAGTAAATGTTCCTGTCACCCAAACCTAGTGACCTGAGCTCTGTCCCTGGAACCAGTTTCCGTAGTTGCCCTCAGACTTCTGCATGCATGTTGTGACATGTGCAGGCCCGCATTCACACACATACACACACACACACACACACTAGACATAGACAACATACACAACACACACGCACATATTTTAAAGAAAAGAAAAATAGAAAAGTTTAAATTGTATTATTTTTTTATTTTTTTTTCTTATTCCATATATTTAGAGTTAATTACTTAAATAAAATAGATCCTAGAATGGGGTATAAGGAACTCACATCCCACAGCACTCTAGTATGTTCTGATACTGCCAGCCGCTAGCATCTGTAATGAAACTTCCCAGCTCTCACCCAGAAGCCTGGTCCCAGAAAGAATGGAAGACGCAGGCTTGGCTTGGCCACCAAGAAATAGTTTTTTCAGCTCTTCTTCATCTCCTCCATCTAAAACTCTCCAGACTTTCCTCCCGTCATTCAGCCTGCCCGTTCATAATAGAGTCAACTCTGCTCCTCCAAGCTTAATGTGTCAAAGTCCTATTCCAGAAGTCCACAGAGTGCGACCATATTTGGAAATAGGCAACTTCAAATGCGTAGTTAAACTGACTCTACAGTGTTGGCCCTAGTCCAGTGGGGCCGGAATCAGATACAAGAAATGTCTGTAAGAAGTGAGAGCCCAGACACGCAGCAGGAAGATGATGCAAAGACTCAAGGAGGAAATGGTCATCTACAAGCCAGGGAGTGAGACTCGGAACCAACCAGCAGATATGTGGTTTTGAGCTTTAGTGTCCAAACCTGATGTAAAAAATGTTAAAGCCTTTAGAGCTTGGCCCTTGGTCATTTTTTACATTAGCATGGAAACAGCTGACCAGACCATCAAAGATCTTTCTCTAGTGTCTCCTCCCATTCATTTCTCCCTCCTCTCGCACACACACACACACACACACACACACACACACACAAGCACATGCACACGCACACACGCACACACGTGGGGACTCACCACAGTCTCTGAATGTTACAGCCTGGATGCTGGAGTGCCTCGCACAGCACCCTCATGCCCGGATCCCCCAGAGTATTGTCGCTGAGGTCCAGTTCAGTGAGGTTCTCGTTGGTGCTTAGACTTGAGAAGAGGCCTCGGCAGAAGCCAGACGTGAGATAGCAGTTCGCCAGTCTAGGACGGCATGGAAGAAGGCCAGAAAAGAAAATCAGTTTCTAATGATAACAAACTAGAGCTCAGGACAGAGCTCCTGGCACCTGTTCATAGAAAAGTCTTCTAGGCGGCAAGCCCCCAGCCATAAACCCACTGCTGATTCAGAGGGAAGCAGGCAGGGGAGCCTTGGGTAGAGAGGCTCCTTTTGAGATTCGAAGAAGTAAGCTTTAGGCTTACTGCAAACATCCTCAAGCACCTCCTTCCCACCTTAGACCGCTGTTGTGCCCCTGGCCCGGACATGCAGCCGAGTGGCCCAAGGAGCATTTTTGACCCAGGCTGCCCAATGCATTGGGAGTGTTGTCGACAATCCTGAGGCCCATGCTGCAAGTACAGAAGAAAAGTCCGAATCTTAAGAGCAACACCCATCTACATTGGTAGTTTTTAGTTTTACAGTCATTTCCAGGGATTCACGTTAGAATACCCCGTAGTCTTATGAAAATGCAGAGCCTGAGGAATGGGAATGAAGTTTACCAGCATATCTGAGATCCTAGATTTGGCCCCTCAAGCTACATAACAGCAGAGCATACTTGTCAATACCTGTAACCCTACTACTCAGAAAATGGCACGATTAAAAACTCAAGGTCATTCTCAGTTACACAATGAGTCCAAAACTAGCTTAGGCTACATGAAGCCCTAGCTTTGAAAGGAAAAACAAAAAAGCAGAACTTCTTTGTTTACGTGCAGGACTGGCTTTGTGACTCCGAAACTCTGATGCGGATACCCATAAGCTAGGTGTAGTGATGTTTTATTTGTGTTTTAATAAATAAAACTCGCCTGAAGATCAGAAGGCAGAGTTAAACCACTGGAGGTCAGGGAGTGGCAGAGACCCTTAATCCCAGGACTCAAGGCCACCCTGAGCTACACTAGATTAAATCTGTCTAAAAGAGAAACAGCTCACACAAAGGTGATCCCAGCACTAAGGAGGTGGAGACAGGAGTGATAGGCTGGGTGGAGAGGAATATAAAATGGGAGGAGACAGTTGCAGTCTGGGGTTTGATGGAGACAGCTGTAGTCTACAGTCATGTTAAGGACCCAATTGCCTCTTTGTTTGTCTGAGCTTTGGTACAGGTAAGAACTCTCCAGTGGCTTGGCTGCTTTGCTTTTCTGATCTTTAGCTTGAACCCCAATATCTGTCTCTGGCTTTTTAGTGTTCATGCTACGGCTAATCCTCTTGGAAGGTTCTGTGACAAACAAAGAAGGCCTCTGCCCAGCAAGTAAAATGGCTGTTACCCAAAGTAAAGGATCCCCACTTCTCATCAGGGGCTTTAGCCAGAGTCTCTGCCTTCCTCATAGGTGTATGGTTCCAGTCTGGCCTCTTAACCTTTCTTCATTACAGTTAGGGCCCTAAGGAGAAAGTCTGTCTTCTTCTATCTCCTCTCTCTTTCCCTCTCCCACTGGTGTCGTCTGAATGTTCACTTTGCCCTTCAAAAACTCATATTGGTACCCTAGTCTCAGAAAGATAGGATCAGGAGGTGAGGTCCTTGGAGGGTGGTTCAGTCATTGGGTTAAACCTCATATACAATAATGGTATCTTGTGAAAGAGAGAACCAAGGAGTGGCTTCCCTCCACCCAACAGGTAAGAACAGTATGCGGCGTGCTCCATCTTTAGCCTTCCCATCCTCCACAGCTATAATAAAGAAACCTTTATCTTCAAAAATAACCTAGTTTCAAGCATCCGATACAGCAGCATGGATTAAAGTAAGACAGTGAGATAGAGGATACAAGCGATGGGGGTTTATGAACATTTCCACACACTGCCACAGTCTACCTGAGTCCACCTGATACCTTGTGCCGAAGTGGTGTGCTCCCCAGATGCTTATTTCTTAGTCTGTTGGGTTTTGTCCTCAATCCCACTTATCCGCCTAGCACAAGTCACTCTCTACCAACAAAAGGGTGGCAGTCACATTGTCACGAAGCTTGGCAATTATATTTGGAAAATCAGAAAGAGAGGAGAGGAAGTAAGGACCAAGGAAAATGACCACGAGGCATAAGACACAGGCTACCATCTGCTTGAGGTCAAATTTCCTTACCTGGAAGAACAGGCAGCTTGGGGCTCTGGAAAAACACAATGGACCTGGTCCGTGTGCTCACTTCCTCCTTTCTCTTCTTCTTCCTTAGGTGAGTTGTGGAGAAACCCCAGGGAAAGCGTTTTCACCCGACTACAGTTCTTGATACAGAAGGAAGAAACCACATGGTCCATTCTTGTAGAGAGATTGATCTCAATTTTGGGGAAGTGGTCCATGGCTCTCTGCACAAAGTCTTCCTCCTGCATCTCATACAAGCAGTAGAACAGTTCCAGCTGGCTGGGCTGCCTCTGCAGCATCTTGGCCTTGGCTTTCACTTCAATCCATTTCAGCAGTTCCAGTCTGACTTGCTGAGAGATCTTGCAACTTAATTTCTTCTCCAAATAGGAGCTTCTCTCCTGGTTTACAAGGCCAAAGAGGAAACGGACAACAAAAATCAGATAGCCTTTTTCAAACTTGCCGTAATTCTCTAGGAGAACCTTCACGTCTCGGTTCAGAAGATCTGAACAGCCTGCTGGTCCCTTCCTCATAGCCACCCCCTCTTCCTCCTCTTCCAGCAAATAGTACATAGCAGCAAAAAACTCCTGGAAGGTCATGTGGCTGAAGCTAAAGACTCTCTCACAGTCCACTTCCTTCTGGAACACGTTCATTCTCAGGAAAGCAGAGACGTCCGTCATCTGCAGGCCGTGTTTCCTCAGATCACACTCCTCAAATAGGATTTTCTGGTTCCAGATTCCATCTGCAGCCAGTGAGCAGAGCCCTTGGAGGTGGGAAGAGAAGAGGGGCTCCTCCGTGTCCCCTCGGGATTGCAGCAGGCTGGAAAGGAAGAAGACATAGACGGCGGTAGTGGTCTTGGAGGTCTGGGCCAGGCTCTTCCCAGCCTCCATCTGCTGCTTCAGCCCCGTGCACACGATCCAGCAGACCAGGGGGATGAAGCACATGGTAAAGAGGATCTCATTCTCTTGGATCAGCCTGAAGGCTTCCCTGGCCTGCAGCTCATCTGAGAAATACTTAAAGAAATACTCCTTCCTTTTGGCCTCAGAGAAACCTAGGATCTCAACATGGCGAGGGTGGTCCAGCAGATGCTGAAGCTTCTCCAAGGCTACGGGCCTCGTTGTAATGAGCAGAGAGGCCTTGGGCAGCAGTTTCTTCCGGATGAGGCTGCTCAGCAGAATGTCTCCCCTCACAGCCTTCTGCCAGTCTGTGCAGACCTCTTCAATGTGCTCATCAAAGGCCCCCTGCAGCTCATCAAAGCCATCCATGAGGAAGAGGATCCTGGAGGGCTTGTGCAGGATCTTACACACTGGTGGGTTTGGGTCAGGACAGCAGCTGACAATCAGGTCTCCCAGACTCCTTGGTGTCCTGAGGCTCACCTCTCGACAGTGGATAAAGAATACATAATCAAATTTGTCTTTGAAGAGCTTCCTGTTTGCCCAGTCCAACATAATCTTCCTGGCTAGTATTGTTTTCCCAATGCCTGCTGCTCCCTGGAACACCACTGTGTGCACGGGCTCTGTGTGCTCATCCTCGGGCTCAAACAGCAACTCCAGCTTAATGGAACTTATGGGTCTGTCCCATGTTTTGGTCCTGCCGATGGTCAGTAGTTCATACTCCCTCTCTTGCTTGCTCGGATGCTCCTTGACCAGTTGTAGCTGAGTGTAGCGGTTGTTGAGGTCCACACTCTCACCCAGACGTGCATTCCTGTCTTTGATACAGTAGAACCTGCTTCTCACATGTCGTCTGTATATCTTACAGTAATCTGCAGCAGAGACAGCAAGGTTGACTCGGAAAAGCCCCCACACGTCTCTTCCCCAACAATAAGCTATGAGTTGACCTATGCTCTTACAGGAAGAACACTGAGAATAGTGAGGAGCCAATAGCAACAACAACAGCAAGCATAGAATGCTGAGTGTCGACTAGAGATAATGTGCTCACCAAACATTCATATGTATATAGCAAGGTTATACTCACTGATGCAATAGTGGCATGATTGCCATGGCAGTAACCAACCATTCTATGATTGGATTTGAGGTCTAGTCCCAAGGTAGGGATTCATGTTAGGCTCTGAAAGTCCAATCAAAAGCCTGTGTGGCTAGGGTGCCATAGGCCCTAGCAGCAACGTGTTCTCCAGGTATCTCATTATATCTATTACTGTTTTCCCAAAAGTGTGAAGGCAACATAAAATGCAGATTAATATTAAAACATGCCCATGTGCAAAAAAAAAAAAAAAGTGCCTGTACTCTAAAGGAAGTAACGGCTGGGTTAGGGAAATAGGATAGGAGGTATAATTCTCTCACTGCTCAAGTGTATCAGGTCCCTAAAACTCTGTCACCAATTACTTCCCACTCATGATAGAGCAGAAAGCCAGTACCACAGGCACAGCCTCCAGCCAGAAAATCTGTTATTTCAGCCTTATACCTTTAACTAAAGCCTATATCTGCCCGTAGTATACCTTTTCCCTTGGACTATAAAAAGCCATGTAAATATGCATCTACTTCTTCAGCTGAAGGTGGTCCTGTAATAGGTCTTGTTCCCCGAGGAGGAAACTTGGAGAGTGGCCAAGCTTCCCTGCTTTCCAGTCCCTTGGCCTCCTCTTCCAGGTCTCAAAACAAAGTTGGAAGCAGCAGCCCCATGCCTACCTTTCTTTTTCTTACAAATCGAGATCTGGGAAAGATATCCCAGCAAACCCATCCACTCCTCTTCAAGGCTGTCTTCCTGGCATACCACGGTGAGATTAGAGGCATACGAATCATCTAAACACAAAAGAAAAAAAAACACAAAGTACATCAAAAAGTCCTAACACAGAGGGTAGAATTGAGCCTCGTCTATGGGGTGGGTATGGGGTGAGTCAAATGCCCTTCTGAATTAAACATAGCTTAGCCAAGCATGACAGCCCATAACTCTAAGCTCAACACTTGGGGGATGGAAGCAGGAGGACCAGAACTTCAGGAGTTACCATCAGCTGGTAGTGAGTTCAAGGCCAGCCTAGGCTGCATGAGATCATGTCTCAAAGAGGAAAAGCAAAGGAAAGAAAGACAAAGAGGAGAGGGGAGTAAACATGGCTCAGGTGGCAGGCCATAGTTATGTCATCGGAACCCCAGTACGCATGGTTCTGCTTGCCTCACTTTGAAAGAGTGGCTGTCAACCATCAAACACTGTGTTCCCAAACACAGAATGTCTTTTCCAGGCCCAGACGTCCATGGAGACCATATGAGAACAAACAGGGTTCCTTTGCCATCATCTGTCCTTGGCTTTCCCTAGTGCCCTGACTCGGAGGCTATGTGCACAATCCTCAGTGTTCTCCTGACAGCCCCACCCTTCCCTGACCTCAGCTGCATGTATGTAATCCATTTGGGTCATATCCTGTGCTGCCGTGTCTAGATTCTTAGGTCCTCAGAAATGACTATTGTCAGTCTGTATAATGAAGAAGTTCAGAGCACTGGTTAACTAAATTCACATCGAAAACTTTAAAATTCTGAGTAGGACTCTACTCAAAGCAGTCTTTTTACTCTGTGCTGAAGCTTAGGCATCACTATCCATAGAAAACCCTAAGGAGATCCCAACATGTACCTACAGCCAAGAACTACATGTCCAAATAGTCTGAACTTTCTTCCTAGGGGAAATTTAGGAGTGCTGTAACAAAAGCCCCCTCCCAGAAAACATATCCAATAGTTAAGGACACAGACAGGAATATAAGGGTAAGATATATCCACTCCTGTAAGTTATTCTGTAAGATGATGCCAGGGTTGTAGCTCAGTCGGCAGAGTGCCTTCTTAATATGGACCAAGTCTATCTATACCACATAAGCCAGGCAAGGTGTTAGTACACACCTGTAACCCTGGTGCCCAGGAGGATCAGGAGTTCAAGGTAATCTTTGGCTACTCAGAGAGCTGGAGGCAAGCCTGGGCTATGGGAAGATCGGCAGAGACAGAAGGAAGGAGCAGACACCACCGCTAGCAATGAGACCACAAGAGAAAAATCTAAACCTTGAGCAGATTAAGCCCTCAATAATTATATTCTCACTTAAGGTCTCACTTTAATCCAAAAGAGAACTTCAAATACCGGTGGCAGTTTTTACACTTAAAATCCCGATATGAAAGCCGACACCACGTGGCTATACTTTTATAGTCTTGCCTGGCTTTTTACTCTGGATGTGCCTGGCTCTGAGTGGGGAGCCCTGGGTAATTAGAACCTCTCCCTGGCTTATGCCGTTCATTTGAAAGCATGAATAGTACTAGTAATTTCTTTATGGGGTTAGTGAGAGAGCACAGTCTATTCCAACTGCCCGCTGTGGGGGCTCTGGAGAGGTGGCTCGGTGGTTAAGAGCACTGGTCGCTCTTCCAGAGGATCTGGATTCAGTTTCCAACACCCACATGGTGACTCAAACTGCCTGTAACTCCAGTTCCAGGGAATCTGATACCCTCTTCTGGCCTTCTCAGGTACCAACACATGCATGGTGCACATATAGGCATTCAGGCAAACACTCATACACATAAAATAAATATATTTCTGGGGTTTTTGAGACCTGGTCTTTTTATTACGTAGCCCTAGCTGTCCTGGAACTTGCTTTGTAGACCAAGTTGGCCTCTAACTCACATAGATCCACCTGCCTCTGCCTCCCAAGTGCTGGGATTAAAAGCACCGCTACATCCATCCCAAAATAAATCTTATTTTTAAAATCTACCTAGTAAAGAGCCAGAGAGAGGTAACTCGGTGAGTAAAGGCACAAACCTAAAAAACTAATTCTGATCCCCAGGACCCATATGGTAGAAACAAAAAATCAATTCCTGCAAGGTGAACTCTGACCTCCACATGTGGGCCACAGCACACACACACACACACATGCACATGAAATAAATAACTAAAAACATTTAATGTTTTAATTTTAAAAACTAAATTGTTTGGTAAGTACTTCCACTGCTAAGATTAACACTTCACTCTTACTGTATGTACTCTCAATACACACACCACTACAGTTGCATAGTGATGTGCAATTTGATTGCAGAGTCCTCTGCCACACAGCTCCCTCTCTTTCTCCTATATCACACAGCTCTCTCTCTCTCCTATATCACACAGCTCTCTCTCTCCTATATCACACTGCTCCGTCTCTCTCTCCTATATCACAATTGCCTTGCTATGCACCTCCTCGTCTCCACTGACTCAGTGGTGTAAGATGGAACCCAGGGCACTGAGGATGCTAGGCAGGCGCTCTACTGCTGAGCTACCCCACCCCTTCCAACTCAGCATCCTCTGCCTGTGACTTTCTGGTTACTCTGAATCCCTTCTGCTGTTTCGCTTGTTTAGAGCGAACAAGCATCTGCCAGGAGCTGATTGGAAAACCAGAGGTGGGCCTCAGCAGGAAACAGATTCAGAGAGCGGGTATCAGTCACAGCAGGCTACAAGTAGAGTTTTTACAGAATTAGAAAAAGCTGCTTCCTCCCATTCTCTCATACCCCACCAGGAGAAGAGGAAAAACCGTGATAATAGATTAACATTTTAAAGATGTCAACTTCTTTGTAGCCAAGGACATAATCTCCCAGCACTTAGAAGGCAGAGGAAAGAGGATTTTGAATTTGGGGACAGCCTGGAGTACATAGCAAGTTCGAGGTCAATCTGGGATATGTGAGACTCTAATTCAAAACCAAAGAAAGGAAGACATTGAGTAAACACAATTATCCATTGGCAATTGAAGAGACCGCAAAGTGTAGTATATACACGAATATTTGTCATTAATCTTTTTTAAAGAAGGAAATTCTGAGATACATGAAGTCATTATGCTAAGTGAAATAAATCAGTCACAAGAGACAAACACTTTGTGATTCTGCCTGCATGAGGCCTGCATGAGGAATCCATAGTGGTAAAGTTCACAGGAACAGAAAACAGGATGGTGGTTGCTAGGAGACAGGGTGAGGTAACGGAGAGGCATTACCTAGTGAGGGAGGAGTGTCAGTTGTGCAAGAGGGAAAGTGCTCTGGAAGTTGGTTGCACAATAATGTGAGCTTCCTTATTACTAAGCCTTAAAATTACTAAATTACCAAGACTTAAAATTACTAAAATTCTATATTTTAGGTTACATGTACTTTACTGTGAAGGGAAAAAAATCTTCTTGTTTACTCACTCCAGTCTGGCTGGTCCTTCTTAGCTTTTTCCCAGAGGTCTCTCCTGTTGATAGCTGCAAAGATCCACACAGCCATGGCCCAGGCCTTTTCTTCCCCATTGAAGTCAATCATGAGTGTGGCTAGATCCAAATGGTCGGCCTTCTCCATCTGGCCCCTGGGGAGTGGAGTGCAGCCACTCTCGGGCGGGTAATCTTCTAGGTGCATTTTGAATTTCCTGAGGTCCACATCTTCGAGGTCCTCTAGGTACTGGGCCAACTTGCAGCGGACACTTGTCATCTTCATCAGCAGCCCTTCTGAAGGTCTTTGCGCTCAGGGCCACACTGGAATGTAGGAACGAAAACCCCATGTGGGTAAGAAGAATCTTACTAAAAGTCTCCACTTCTAGAAAACTAGATGCTAATATTGAAACATCACGGGGAACCCCATAGGTTGGTAAAAGTTTTAAAGTTTCTCAACTCAGAAAACTCAAAGAGGGGGGAAAAAAACAACAATCACTCGACTCTATGAATCACCATGTCTGGCTTTGAAAAGTAAACCAAACACTCACCAGAAAGTTCTCTTAGCTTGATCCAGGAATGTGTCCTGAGCCATGGAAGAAAAGCTCCCCTGCAGAGATCAAAATAAATAAGCCATCAGCCAGGCGGTGGTGGCGCATGCCTTTTAATCCTAGCACTCAGGAGGCAGACGCAGGAGGATCTCTGTGAGTTCGAGCCCAGCCTGGTCTACAAGAGCTAGTTCCAGGACAGGCTCCAAAGCTACAGAGAAACCCTGTCTTAATAAACAAACAAACAAACAAATAAGCCATCAATAAATCAAGCATAGTACGCAGAAAACAAATGTACATGAGAGCACAGGACTGTGGTCCCATGGTGACAAGGCTGGGACCTGGACACTCTTCACTATTACTCAATATCAGCTTCCTCATTTAGTCACGGAGGAAGCAAAAGAGATTTGCTTTCTGATTTCTTTTAATGGAAGGTTCTGGTTTCTTGTTCCGTTTTTCATCTGAGGGAAAGGAACAAAGGAAGGAGAAAACCAGGAGAAAAGATGCTACAGTCATGACAAAGCAAAAGAGGGGGAAGACTCCCAGCACAGAGGGTGAGGACTCCCAGCACAGAGGGGAGGACTCCCAGCACAGAGGGGGAGGATGCCCAGCACAGAGAGGGAGGATGCCCAGCAGAGAGGGGGAGGACTCCCAGCACAGAGGGGGAGGACTCTCAGCACAGAGGATGAAGACTCCCAGCACAGAGGGGGAGGATGCCCAGCACAGAAGGGGAGGACTCCCAGCACAGAGAGGGAAGACGCCCAGCACAGAGGAGAGGATGCCCCACGCAGAGGGGAGGACTCCCAGCACAGAGGAGAGGATGCCCCACGCAGAGGGGGAGGACTCCCAGCATACAGGGGTAGGTAATCTTTCACTGCTCCTCTACTTCCCACTGACAATCAGGTGGAAACTGGGTGCATATAAAGGAGAACCGAATGCCCACATCTCTTCAATGGCTCTTAGAGAGTTTCACAAATATCATGAGAATCACGGGTCACATTTAGTTAGAACTCATGGTTAGATTAGCCAGATTATTCTCTCTCATCTAGTTTCTCAATTGAAGTGTGTAGGCTCCTCCTGCTGAGTAGTAGAGACTCTAAGTGACTTTCTTAGATGGAAGCCGTTAATGACAAAGGAAGGGAAAGAGCCTGGACAATGGTAATGGGCTCTAAACTGGTATTTATATGACAGCAAGTTGACCCTTGAGGCACTTCAAGCTCAACGATCCCTGTCCCTTTTCCATTCTGTGTCCCCTCTCCCTGCCCCATGCAACAGCTCACATCTTCCTTTCAGTCATCTCTCGGGCTTTCGCTGACAGCTACCCCAGCTCTACAGATCCTCCTAGATTGAGCCCTCTGCTCACATCCGTACCAGGAATTTTCTCTGCTCCCCGTCCCTGAGACCTGCTGCAATAGCTTTGGTCTTTACTTTGGCTACCCCTAGGCTTCCATCACACTCCCTCACAGGCATCCCACCCTCTGCTGCCCCGAGTAGATGCTGGGCAAGCCTGTTGAAGTCCTTGGAAGCTATAACTGCTTCTTTCGCGACCCCCCCCCCAACACCTCCCCAACATGCACAAACCAAGTAACCAACAAACGGAGGATCCCAAAATACTTTAAAGCTAGACCTAGAGTCTAGAAGAAATTTCTAGTTTGTTGACCAAGACAAATCATGCCATTAAATATAGTTTCCCATTCCTTCCTGGACCTTTTGCCCATACTGCTCCATGAAACTGTACTCACCCAGATACCAGCCTTAGGTAGAACCGAAGAGGAAACGAGATGACTTTATAGTGGTCACTGACACTGGAGGCAGGAAGGATGTGGTTTCCAGAAGTGTACGAGCTTGCATCACCGTCAAAGGCAAATTAATAGTTACTCATCTGGATGGGTTTTCCAAACCCAAGCAATAGACTTCTGAGTATAAATATGGGCTGCAGACCAGAATTCCCCAAGGTCCTTGGGAAAGACTTTAGAATAGTGGGCTCAGTTCCCCCGGGGGAGGGCTGGGACTCCAGAGAAGAGGGAAGTGCGCAGTGCTAAGCAGAACTGCTGAGTGGAGACTTGAGAATAATCTCCAGCTCTGAAACCCCCTGTTCCATGTTCTTCCCTCTCCCATGGAGACGGACAGCAGGCAGCTACGAGTGTTTGCTGTCTTGAAGGCAGATGTCCTACTCCACGACTTTCAGACTCACCTGTCGGGTTAATTTAGAGAATTAGCTGTGTCCGAGGAAAAAGCCAAAAAGCACCTGGCTTTCTTTACCCTTGAAGAACAAGGGGAAAGATGGTCACACAGACCTGCTTTCCCTGCTCCTTTTAGTGGCTGTAGGACCACAGCCGGATGAGGGCATGGGTTCCACCGAGTTCTGAGCAAGAGGTACTCACTCTCTCAGTATCCGGCACAGGGCAGCTGCTCACGCTAAACTACAGGCAAAGTGACAGACCACATCTCATCTCAGAGACTCTGTAGATCCAGCGGCAGCAGCAACAAGAACTCAGATGCTAAAGCTAGACAGGAAGCAAATCAGACACATTCTGGAAGACCGGAGCTACCGCCTATAGGCAAGAATTTTTTTTTAAGTCGGTTGTAAATCGTGTTGACTGAGATGTATTTTATATGCAGCAAAAATCCACACCTTTATAAAAATAGATATGTAGATTAATAGAAAAGAGTAGAAAGTGCAAAACTAAGCCCGTTCATGTGAGCAACTGATTTCGACAAAGACCACCGAGAAGATAAAAAGAAAGGAGATCTCTTCAACTACTGGTCTCTCAGCCAGACACAGTGGTGCAAATCTGTAGTACCAGTTGCTTGGGAGGTTGGAGCAGGGATTTGTAAGTTCAAGGCCATCCTGGGCAACTCAGTGGGACACTGTCTCAAAATAAAAAGGGGGGGTGGGTGGGAATGGAGCTAGGTGGTAGAGCCTTGTGTCGCTGTTGTTTTTACTCTTAGCTCTTTACTCTTTGGGTGCCCACCACCCAGCTCCCAAATAAACACACGGAGGCTTATTATTACTTATAAATGCCCTGTCTTAGCTTGGCTTGCTTCTTGCCAGCTTTTCTTAACTTAAAATTATCCCATCTATGTTTTGTCTCTGGGCTTTTACCTTTTTCTATTTCTGTATACCTTTCTTTACTTCATACTCCATGGCTGTGTAGCTGGGTGGCTGCCCCCTGGAGTCCTCCTCCTCCTCTGGCTCCTAGATCTCTCTCTCTCTCCGTATTTCTCCTCCTATCTATTCTCCTCTTGCCAGCCCTGCCTATCCTTTCACCTGCCTTGCTATTGGCCATTTAGCTCTTTATTAGACCAATCAGGCTTTTTGTTTGTTTGTTTTTTAGCTGTCCTGAAACTAGATCTTGTAGACCAGGCTGGCCTCGAACTCACAGAGATCTGCCTGCCTCTGCCTCCCAGGTGCTAGGATTAAAGCCACTGCCCAACCTTTTTTTTTTTTTGCTTTTTTTCTTTTTCCATTCAAATATTTACACTTCCTTCCCTCCTGCCAATGCCCTCCCGCTCCCCCTCCTACCTCCCCCTTCCTGCTTGAGAGAGAACAGGGAATCCTGCCCTGTGGGAAGTCCAAGGCCCTCCCCCCCCTACATCCAGGCCTAGGAAGCTATGCATCCATATAGACTAGGGTCCCAAAAAGCCAGAACATGCCATAAAACCAAGTCCCAGTGTCTTTATCAATGGCTTCTCAGTCAGCCCCCATTGTCAGCCACAATCAGAGAGTCCAGTTTGATCACATGCTCGTTCAGGCCCAGTCCAGCTGGATTTGGTGAGCTCCCATTAGAACAGGCACACTGTCTCAATGGGTGGACCAACCCCTGGCGGTCCTGACTTCCTTGTTCGTCTTCTCCCTCCTTCTGCCCTTCAACTGGACCTTGGGAGCTCAGTCCATTGCTCTGATGAGGGTCTTTGTCTCTATCTCCATCCGTCACCAGACGAAGATTCTATGGTGATATTCGAGATGATCATCAGTGTGATAGTGGGGCAAGGCCAGTCCAGGCACCCTCTCCTCTGCTGCCCAAGGACCTAGCTGGGGAATCCTCGTGGACACCTGGGATCCCCTCTAAAGCCAAGTCTCTTGCCAATCCTAAAATGGCTCCCTTAATGTAGGTATCTTCTTCCCTGCTCTTATATCTGTCCTTCCTCCATCTCCACCCTCCCATTCCCCCAAGCTCTCGCCAGTCACCTGTCAGAATGGCCAAAATCAAAAGCATCAATTATAGCCTATGCTGGAGAGGATGTGGAGTAAGGGGAACACTCATCCATTGCTGGTGGGAATGCAAACTTGTGCAACCACTTTAGAAATTAGTGTGGTGGTTTCTCAGGAAATTGGGAATCAGCCTACCTCGGGATCCAGCAAAACCACTCCTGGGAATATACCCAAGAGATGCCCTATCATACTACAAAAGCATTTGTTCAACTATGTTCATAGCAGCATTATTTGTAATAGCCAGAACCTTGAAACAACCTAGATGCACCTCAACCAGAGGATGGATAAAGAAAGTGTGGAATATATATGCATTAGAGTACTACTCAGCGGTAAAAAACAATGACATCTTGAATTTTGCATGCAAATTGATGGAAATAGAAAACACTATCCTGAGTGAGATAACCAAGACCCAAAAAGATGAATATGGTATGTACTCACTCATTTGTGGACTCTAACCATAAACCAAGGACATTAAGTCTACAGTTCACAAGCCTAGAGAAGCCAAATAACAAGGTGAACCCAAAGAAAAACATATATAGATCCTCCTGGAAATTGGAAGCAAACAAGATTGCCAGGCAAAATTTGGGAGCATGGGAGTGGGGGTGGGGGTGGGGGTGAGGTTGGGGGAAGGGGAGAGGGGGGAGGGAAGGGAGAAGGGAAAGACTGCCGGCTTTTTAAAAAATAATTTATTATTAAATTTATTTTATGTGCATTGGTATGAAAGTGTCAGATCCCCTGGAACTGGAGTTGCAGACAGTTATGAGCTGCCATGTGAGTGCTGGGAATTAAACTCAGGACCTCTGGAAGAGCAGCCAGTGCTCTTAACCACTGAGTCATCTCACCAGCCCCCTGATCAGATGTTTTAGGCAGGCAAAGGAGCACAACTTCATAAAGTTAAACAAATGCAACATAAAAGAATGCAACACATCTTTGCATCCTTAAACAAATGTTCCACAGAATAAACGGATGCAACACATCTTAAAATAATATTCTACAATTGCCTTACCTAGCATGTGAGACACTGGGTTCCATCCTTAGTATTGCAAAAAATAAAAAATGAAAAGTAATAAAAATATGATCTCCAGAAAATAGAATAGTCACATGCTACCTGGGCGGGGGTGGCGCACGCCTTTAATCCCAGCACTTGGGAGGCAGAGGCAGGCAGATCTCTGTGAGTTCGAGGACCAGCCTGGTCTACAAGAGCTAGTTCCAGGACAGGAACCAAAAACTACAGAGAAACCCTGTCTCAAAAATCAAAAAAAAAAAAAAAAAGAATAGTTACATGCTGAAGAATAAAACTAGATCCTAACTGATCTTCCCACATTTAAGTCTACTCGGTAATAAAGAGCTAAACAGATCTGAGGTCCTAACTCTCTAGCAGACAGGGAAAGCCTGCCGATGCTGATGCTGGTGAGGGTCTTTGGGCATCTCCTGAGAAGCAATGAGACAAGAGGTTAAGTAAGCTGCCAGGACTAACAAAACTGAAAAGCTGCCGGGGAGACAAGGAGAAGAGTGAGGAAACCGCTAATGCCTTGAAGAAGACATCTGTAAACCACATCTTAGATAAGGGTGACAGCCAAAACAGGCAAGGACGTCACTCAAACCAACAGCAAAGAACGTGAACAAACAGCACTCAAGAAGAAACCGAAAGCCCGACAGGTGTGTGAAGAGTGTTCACCATTGCCAGTCCTCGGGTGTTGACAAAAATGGCAATGAAGAAGCTGTGGATTTATCTTAGACACAGAACTTGTCTGGCATGTATGAAGCCCTGCGTTTGATTGTGGTACCATGTAAAAACTGGATATAGCAGCAAGCGCATAGTGCCAGCACTGGAGAGTCCAAGGTCAGCCTTTCCTACATAGTGAGTTCTAGGCTAGCCTGGGGTACAAAGTGAGACTTGGTCTCAAACAAGCAAACAACAAGAACAAAAACCAAAAGACTAACACAACTTTGTTGTTGTTAACCAATGCGTCTTAGTGGGTTACTTATAGAAGTGTCAGAGGGATTATTTACAGGAGCACGGGCAGTTTGCCAAGTTACACACTGATAAAGGTCTCTCTCAGTGGCATCCTCTGACTATAAAGATCCTCAGGGAGGGAAGGGGCCTTGTGAGAGCCCCCCACCACCACTCCTGACAGGGACCTGTTGTAGAAAGCTTCTGCAGGGAATCTCAGCTACTAGAGTTCAAGAATGCAACAGCCAGAGATGGAGACATGGCCCTGCAATTAAGAGAACTTGCTGCTCTTGTGGAAGAGCTGGGTTCCAGGCTAGAAAGATGGCTCAGCTGTTAGAGGCTAGGCTCACAACCAAAGTATAACAAGACCTGGGTCCCATTCCCAACACCCACATGGTGGTTCAGGGGTTCTGATGCCCTCTTCTGACCTTTCTCGGCACCAAGCACATACCAGATACGTATGCATACATGCAGACAAAACACCTATACACATAAAATAAATAAATCTAAATTTTTTTTTTTAAAAAATGCAATCACCATGTCATAGCCAGGAGATAGCATTCTGTATCTCCCCACTCCTTCTGGCTCTTCCATTTCTTTCTGGTCCTTGTTCCACAATGTTTCCTAAGATATGAGTGAGTGAGATACATATTCTGTCTAGGACTGAACATACAACAGTCTCTACTTTAAAAAAATGTTTTCGGCCAGGTACGGTGGCACACACCTGTGATCCCAGTACTTGGAAGGCAGAGATAGGCAGCTCTCCATGAGTTTGAAGCCAGCCTTGTCTACACAGAAAGTGTCAGGATAGCCGGGGCTACAAAGAAAGTCTCTGTCTCAAATAGTAATAATAACAGTAATAACATATAAAGGGAAATTTTTCTATAGTAAATTTCATTGATGAACAGTTTACAATCTTCTAAATTACATTTATTTGTTTGTTTGGAGGGGTAAGGCATGCCACAACGCAAGTTAAAGGACTGGTTTTCTTATTCAACCATATGGGTTCCAGGTATGGGATTTGGGGCATCAAGCCACAGCAAGCACCATTACCTTCTGAGCCAGCTCATTGGCCCTTTGCCAGTCTCTTAATCTCAACACTGTGGTCAGTTATGGATCTTTGCAGTATCCACTTCCTGCTGGAAAACAAACAAAACAAAACAAGATTTTCCCCTGACCAAAGCTGACAGCAGCTCTGACCTTACAGGCTTTTGAAGGCAACTCCGGTGGAAAATCGTGTCTATTGAGCCAAACAACAGCAGTAGCTTCCCCACTAAGGCCTCCCCAGTCATAGGGACTTGACCATGTTTATAATACCAAATATGAATTCCCTCTCATGTGCAGGGCTCTAATCCAATCACGGTCGCTCCATGTCCCACGTTACTCTATCAAGTACAGGCTGCAGAACTCCAAACATAAGCTCATGAGAATTAACAACTCCAGGGACTGGAGAGAGCGCTCAGCAGCGGAGAGCCCTTTTTGTTCTTACGGAGGATCCAGGTTCTGCTTCCAGCACACACATCAGGTGGCTCACAACCCCCTGTAAATCCAGTTTCTGCCCTCTGCCCTCTGGCCTCTATAGGCAACTACACACACGGTACTCATAAAAATTCATGCAGAGCCAAGCATGGCCCCACATGCTTTTAATCCCAGCACTTGGGAGACAGAAGCTGGTGTATTTCTGTGAGCTCCAGGTCATCCAAGGCTACACAGTAAAATTGCTTTTAAAATATTAAAGTTCATGTAAACACACATACAAATAAATAAAAATTCAATAAAATAAATCTTGGAACAAGAGAGGAAACTTAGCTATTAAGAACTACTCCTTGGGGCCGAGCAGTGGTGGCACACACCTTTAATCCCAGCACTTTAGAGGCAGAGGCAGGCAGATCTCTGAGTTTAAGACCAGCCTGGTCTACAAGAGCTAGTTCAAGGACAGGCTCCAAAGCTACAGAGAAACCCTGTCTCAAAAAAAAAAAAACAAAAAAACAAAAAAAACTACAGAACTATTCCTTAGAGATGGAGGAGGAATGGAGGGGGAGGGGATAGGTGGGAAGCAGGAGTGGGGACCAAGAGGAGAGAAGGGAGGGAAAACTGTGATCAGTATGAAAAATAAATTTTTTATAATTTTATTTAAGTAAAATTTAAAAAAAGAAAACCTACTCCTTGGGACTGGAGAGATGGCTCAGGAGTTGGGAGCAGTGTCTGCTCTTCCAGAGGCCCTGAGTTCAATTCACAGCAACTACATGGTGGCTCACAACCATCTACACTGGGATCTAGTGCCTCTTCTGGTCCTCAGGCATACATGCAGAGCACTCATACATACACTATAAATAAACAAATTTTTAAAATTAAGATAAAAAAGAACTACTCCTGCAGAAGACCCAAGTTCATGTCTCAGCACCCACAACAAGTGGCTAACAACTGCATGGAGCTCCAGTTCCGGGGTCCTATGCCTCTGGCCCCCACAGCACCTGCACTCAATGCACACACAGACACACATGTATACACATAACTTCAAATAGTAAATATATATGTATGTATATATATACATACATATATATTAGCAATGGCTCAGCCATTAAAAGCACTGACTGCTCTTCCAAAGGACCTGGATTCTGTTTCTAGCACCCACATGGAAGCTCAGTTATGTCTGTAACTCCTGTCCCTGGGGATCCAACACCCTTTTATGGCTTTGATGGCCTCTGTAGGCACTACACACATAGTGGACAGACACACATGCAGGCAGAACACCCATACACGTAAAGTAGAAATAAAGGCACAACATTCAGTACATAAAATAAGTAAATTTTAAAAATAAATCAGTAATATGCCTATTTGTGGAATATTTTCCATGAAGAGAGAAGCTCCTGCCATGTGTGACAACTTGTGAGCCTGGGAGCCATCGTGTGCTACAGTTGGAATGCTGTGTTTTCTCTAGAGGTCACATTGAGAATGAATCTCCGGGTGATGCTATCCAAAGTGAGGCTTGTGAGGGGTACGAAAACCACAAGCGCTCCACTTCAGGAATGTATTAATTCCTCACACGAGGCCTCCCAGGAGAAGGTAATATGTTCCCATCTACCTCTTCCAGCTGCTGGGCAGACAGCGCCCATCCCCCGCAGAGGACACAGCACAAGCAGACAGTGTCCATCCCCCGCAGAGGACACGGCACAAGCAGACAGCGCCCATCCCACGCAGAGGACACAGCACAAGCAGACAGTGTCCATCCCACGCAGAGGACACAGCACAAGCAGACAGTGTCCATCCCTCGCAGAGGACACAACACGAGCAGACAGCGTCCAACATATGCAGAGGACACAGCACAAGCAGACAGCACGCATCCCACGCAGGGGACACGGCACGAGCAGACAGCGTCCATCCCACACAGAGGGCACAGCGTGGCTATCTTGACAGAAGGGATCATCCCTCACTAGACACCAAGCTTTCTGCCACCTTAACCTTGGACTTGCAGCCTCCAGAGCTGTGGGAAATACACCTTACTTATAATGCTCCGGATTCCCCATTCTGTGGTGCCTTCCTTTTTCAGCACTGGGGACAGAAGCCCCAGACCTTGTCTATGGCAGACCAGTGTTATACTAGCGAGCTGCATCCCTAGCCTCCTGGCCCAGCCTTCTGTTACAGCAGCACAAACAAGTTTGGTTCTTTACACTTAGTGAAACAGGACAGACACAGAAAGGACAGGCTGCTTGCTCTTCTTTGTATGTTTTTTATATGCTAGGGATAAGCAGGAGATGGAGCAGTGAGATGTAGGCCAAAGGAGACAGCGTTGCCATCATGGAGGCTGAAGAACTCTAGTCATAGACTAGAGCACGGTGGCTCTAGTCTATGAGACTGTATTACATACTAGAAATGTGTGCAGCCCGGGGTGCAGCTCAGCAGTCGAGCATAGCAGAGGTGAGGTCCCAGTTCCATCACCAGCACCAAAGAGCAGCGGAAACAGATGAAAAACCAATGATGAGAGGTGTTAAGTGTTTTTACTGTGTGCCTGCGCACAATTGAATGTGCACACATGCACACACACACACACATACAATCCTAAACACGTAGCTATGACCTGCTCAATCAGTATGTTACTTGTACGTATGTTTTCAGGACTGATGTTGACAACCAACTGGTGTGCTCTTCCGTGGGGAAGACTCTTGCTTCCACTCTCGGCATCCCTGCGTTGCCTGCCGTTCTCCGCGTCGGGTTAAGGTCTTCCGCTTTAACGTGTCTATTGTTGTTCAGCACATGCTTGGACAGTCATGTTGGTGAGACTCCACAGGTGTCGCTTCTAACATCCCTAGGAGACACATTCTCACTGCAAACTCCCTGATTTGGCTCTTCCAAGCTTTCTGCCTCTTCTTCCCCCAGTGTTCCTCGAGTCTTAGGTGAGGTAATGTTTTGTGGGTGTATCCATCAGTACTGAACTTGATAACTCTGTATTTTGACTGGCTGTGGTTTTCTGTAATGCTCTCTGTGTGTTGCAAAGAGAAGTTTCCTTAATGAGAGGTAAAGTCTACACTATCTGAAGGAGAAGGAGAAGGGTTTAGATTGTTGTCAGAGAGCTTGCTGGTTTAGTAGAATAACGGTTACAGGCTCTCCCCCAAGATCCATGACTTCACTAGTACCCAGTAATTAGCTGGGCTTCTAGCACCAGGCAGGAAACTGTGGTTCTGGTCAAGGCCTGAGATCGGTTGCCTCTGAGAGGAAGTCAGAGCCCAGTTCTACACCTCAGGCAACAGAGAACACCTCTGTATAGACCACAAGGGAATTTTGAGGAGCCAGCAATGGAGTCCACAAAATACTGAGCCATAAAACAGGACTGGAACCCAGTGCTTCCCACGGGGGAGAACAGAGTTAGCCTCCATGAAGGGACCTAACACCAGCAGTCCCCACAGTCTGGATCTTAATCAAGTCCAGTCGAAAAGTGGGAGGAATGAAAATATGAGCAAAGAGGTCAAGACCATGTTGGATACACCCACTGAAACAGTTTACCTGAACTAATGAGAGCTCACCAACTCCAGCCAGATTGGGGAGGAACAAGCATAGGACCAAACTAGTCCCTCTGAATGTAGCTGACAGCTGCATGGCTGGGGCAGACAGGGGGGCCACTGGCAGGGGCACCAAGATTTATTTCTACTGCATGTACTGGCTTTTTGGGAAACTTTTTTCTTTGGATGATACCTTGCTCAGCCTATATATAGTAGGGAGGGCCTTGGACCTTCCACAAAGCAATGTGCCTTACTGTCTCTGAGGATTGGATGGGGTGGGATGGGAGAGTATGTGGAGGGAATGGTTGGAGGGGAGGAAGTGGGAGCTTGGATTGGTATATATAAAGAAAAAAGATGGCTTGTTTTCTTTTAAAAAAAATAAAAAAGAAAGAATATTCAAATGAATAGAAATTGGGGATGAAATGGAATAGGAAAAGGCCATACAATTCTACTCACATATAACACAGCACAACAGGTTCTTAGAGACAGAATGTGGACTGGTGATTGCTGGGTTTGGGAACCGAAAGCAGAATGGGAGCTATAGCGGCACAAGGTATGGCAGGAAGGGCTGTGGCACCTAGTGAGGGCCCAGCACTGCGCAACTCTGGCTGCAAACAGGCGATGCTAAATTTTAGGTTACACATAAGTTTCTAAAGAAAGGAAAACAGCCATTTCCTGTCTTTCCTCCCCTTGTCTCTCATTTACCTCACTGACAGGAGGAGCTGTGAGAGCTGAGGTGTTCAGTTTCCAGACTTGCCTGGGTGTGGAAAGTAGCCTACATACTGAAACCTTTGTGGACGCAAGCGGGGGAACAAAAGGAATAACTTACCTCTTTGGCCTCTTGAGTCTCCACTGGGGGAGCAGACTGGGTCGAGAGAAGGGGGAGGGTTTCACCTTCTTGTGAGTGTGATTATCTGATAAGGGGCGGGGGGGGGGGGAAGGAGGGGGGATAGACATGTACCTGACATGCACGAGGCTCTGGGTTATAGCCCTGCATGTCAAAAGAATAATAGTTTGCTGAGTGTAGCAGCTCATGCCTATAATCCCAGCACTAGGAGTCTAAAATAGAAGGATTCTTAGGCATTTGAAGCAAATCTAGTCTAAACAGTGACCTCAAGCCGGACTGTGGTGGCGCACGCCTTTAATCCCAGTGCTCAGGAGGCAGAGGCAGGTGGATCTCTGTGAGTCTGAGGCCAGCCTGGTCTACAAGAGCTAGTTCCAGAACAGCTAGGGCTACGTGGAGAGCTCAAGGCCAGCCCAGGCTACTATGATGCAAATAATAATAATAGTGTTGATGATGATGGTGATGATGAAGATGATCCACAACTCTGAGCCTCGGATTCCTCCTTGTAAATGCTAAACTGAATTGCAAACAACCCCCCAAAAGACTTTGACCTCTGTGGACCCCCACTGTGAGAGCCGAAGGGAAGTGTGTGTAAACAGGAGGAGAAGGTTTTCTATGATGGGTGTGGAGAGGAACCTGCTGCTGTGGGCCAGCTGAGTAGAAAAGGTTAAATTACAAGAAACCTGTGGTGTGTGCAGGGTTGGACATGAGTCAAGACTTCTCATCAGCCTTCAGAGGGCCACACCCCACAGAGCCGAGCAGAGGAACAAGATGAAAGCAGGAAGACGGGACTCAGATGTCTGGGTCACCACCTCACTGTGGGCCTGAGGCAAAGAGAGGTCCTTTCCTCAAAGAACATTTTTAAATACATCAAATAATCTACAGATTTGAGCGTGAAATGTCTCCCGGTTCATGTGTTTGTGCCTCTGACCCCAGTGGGGCTGTATGGGGCTGCAGACCATTTAGAGCTTGAGACCTAGCCGGCAGAGACAAGCTGGAAGGTCTGAGTCACGGAATCAGGGCTGCTCTCTTCCTCCAGCAGGTCACCACACACTCCCGCCTCTACAGACAAAGCTACTCAGGCACCTCGCCTTTTCCACCATGATGGACTGAAATTCCTCTGAAACCAGGAGTTCAAATACACCAGGGCTGGGGAGATGGCTCAGCAGTTAAAAACACTGCTGCTCTTACAGAGGACATGGGTTTGGGTTTCAGCACCCACAAGACAGCTCACAACCCTCTGTAATTCCAGTTCTGGGCATTCCAATGCCCTTTCTTGGCCTGCAAGGCTACCATACAGAGCCTATACATGCAGCAAAACACTCACACACTTAAAGTTTAAAAAAAATGTTTAAATATAATCCTTTTCTCCATTAAGTTCTGGGGACCAAATGCAGGTCCCCTGATTAAGTATTTTAATCACTGAGCCATTTCTCCAGGGCCTTCCAACTGCTTTTCTTTCTTTCTTTCTTTCTTTCTTTCTTTCTTTCTTTCTTTCTTTCTTTCTTTCTTTCTTTCCTTCCTTCCTTCCTTCCTTCCTTCCTTCCTTCCCCCTTCCTCTCTTCTCTTTCTTTCTTTTCTTTTCTTTTCTTTTGCTTTTTGAGACAGGTTCTCACTATGTAGTCCTGGCTGGTCTAGAACTCACAATGTAGACCAGACTGAACTCATAGAAATCCACCTGTCTCTGCCTCCTGAGCTCTCCAACCACTTCTCAACAGAGGAAAACAATTGTTATCTCAAAGAAGAGTAGTGATTTTCTTAAAGAAACCATCATGGAGCCTGGCAGTGGTGGCGCACACCTTTAATCCCAACACTCAGAAGGCAGAGGCAGGAGGATCTCTTTGAGTTCGAGGCCAGCCTGGTGTACAAGAGCTAGTTCCAGGACAGGCTCCAAAACTACAGAGAAACCCTGACTTTAAAAACAAAACAAAACAAAAAATCATGGAAACTATAGAAAATAAAGAAAAGAAATACAAGAGGAAAAGGCATATGACCAACAAAATATACAAAAGCACAGGGACTGATGGGACAGCGGCCATTCGCAGGGAAGTGGCAATACTCTGGTTGGTGTGTGGTGACCCCAAAAAGCTTATGCTACTCAGGATGGTCATTTCCCTGGAAGCATAGCCTAGAAAAGGATTAAGGCAGACCTCGTGAAACCCCTGAGTTCTCAAGTTGTTAGAAGAATAAACCTGGCTCCTAAATATTGTCTGGCTTCCCAGTCTCAAGATGTGAGCTCTGCTTCCCATCCTTGATACGGTCCTTACCATCCATGAGGTGGTATAGCCAAGAAGGATGCACAAGAGCCTGGACACACCCTTGGACTTTCAGCCCTCTCTTTCTCTTGTGAGAGCCAAAGTTACATCTCTGTGCCTAAGAAATCTAAGAAACAAAAACGCCTCTGATCTGCAAGCTCCTTGCCCAAGGACAGATAGTTCCTGAAATGCTGGAGGCTGTTGTTTATGGGAGATGACAAACCACATGTGTTTTATCCCCTAAACACCTTTGTTTGACCCAACTACACTGATGTAGGCATGCGGGCAGGAACTATGTCAGGATGTATGCTTGCCCCTGATTGGACCTGATGGAAAATGCAATGACTTATGGGTTTTACTTACTAAGTCACTGCAAACTGTGATTCTGGGTCATTTCCTGGGAACCTGGGTGTGTACCTGGCCAGAGCCCATCCACCTGGCCAGTATTTAATTAAAGTTTGCTTCAAATTTGGCTTTAAACTATGGTGAAGGTCTTATTCTCTACTCTTTTTCTCTTTCTCTGTTTCTCTCTGTGTTTCTCTCTTTCACACACACACACATACACACACACACATACACACACACACAAACACACAATCTGGGCTGAGTGTGATTAACAAGACATCTTCTATTTTCTTTCCTTTTGAGACTGACTCCCACTTTGTAACACAGACTGAGTGAATGTGTCATCAGCCTGTAGAATGCCGGGATCATTGACGGGATCTGACTGGTTGGTTGTAGTGAGCACGGCTCAGGCAGGCCTTGCCCTTTTCACCCCTTCCCTCTGCCTTGCTAAAACCATTAGATGACATTCCTAAAGCTAACCCCCAAGGTCTACTCCTTCATTTGGCCACTTCCTCCTCCTGAGACTGACTACCAAGATCCAGCTATCAAAGCATCGAAATCCAGCAACCAAAAGCCCCCTTTTGCTCACCTAGTTAACATGCTCAATCAAAATTAGACCCTTCACCCTAACAGAGAGTTTCCCCTTTACCTTTATAAACAACCATTTTCCTATGTGCCACATCTGTCCCCGTAATCCAGAGGCAGTCCTTTGTCCCTCTGGGACAAACAGCCTGCCCCCTTCCCTTCTTCCCTTCCCCTTCTCCCTCATCCTCTATCTCCTGTGTTTGTCTCTTATTCCCTGGCCTCTGTCCCTTCAGTGTAAATAAATCTCCTTTGTGCTGAGAACTTGGTCTCGGGAGTCCAGAGCCAGTACTTTTCCTTTTGATTATAGGCCTGTCCATCACACCTGGCTAGCTTCTCAGATGTTAGTCGAATTTTCTTAAAAAAAAAAAAAAGAAAGAAAGAAAGAAGGAAGGAAGGAAGGAAGGAAGGAAGGAAGGAAGGAAGGAAGGAAGGAAAGAAAACACTTTTTTCATGTTAACAGCAAACGTATGATTTATTTGGTAGAGTGCTTGCCTCAGAAGCACAAATCACTGGGAGGGAGGCCAGCCTAGGACACATAACACCATGTCAAAACAAGCAAAAAAACAAAAGCCAGCTGGAGAGATGTCTCAGTGATTAGGAGCAGGAAAACAGGATGGGCAGTAAGTAGATGAAGTGTATGAGCCTCAGGGCAGCACATAGATTAACAGAAATGTGTTAATTTTAAGTTGAAAAAAGGTAGCTAGAAACAAGCCCAAGCTAAGGCTGAACATTCATAATTAATAATGTTTTCATGTCATGATTTTGGGGCTGGTAGTCCAAGAAAGCCTGCTCCCATAACAACAGAAAGAAAATTAAAAGAAACACCAGCCAGCATCCCAGGGAGCATGAGCTCCTCAGAAGTCTCTCCACTGCACATTTGACCTGTCTCTACACAAGTTCCCATCTCAGAGCTGTGACCACAGGCTCAGTCCAGCAGCCCACAGAATATCGTGGCCAGTTCCTTTCTCATATTCCTGTAATTATTTTGTTTTAACCAAGGTTGTCTAGAGGAATCAAGGTTGTGTGTGTGTTTGCAAAACCTAAACACTTTCCAGTTTTCCAATTTTACGGAGAGTCTGACTCAAGAATTTTTTTTCTTGTCCATTATTCCATAGGATAAACACAGAAATCCATTCAGATACTGTTAAACTGAATTCTTTAAGAGACTGATGCTGAGGAGCACGCCTTTAATCCCAGAACTCAGGAGGTGAAGGCAGGCGGATATCTGTGAGTTTCGAGGCCAGCCTGGTCTACAAAAGCTAGTTCTAGGACAGGCTCCAAAGCTACAGAGAAACTTTGTCTCAGAAAAAAAAAATTAAAATATGTCATTGCACTAGGTTTCTGGTTTAAAAGAAAAAGTTTGGTCAAAGTAAGCATTTGTTGTCATTTCTCTTTTTATTTTTATGAACTGAGATTCTTAAACCAAAAAAAAAAAAAAAATCAAAAAGAGAACTGGCCTCAACCTGCTGTTGCAATGCTGTTCCTGACTGCTCTGCACTTCCCTTTTCTGGTGCCTCCCTCAGCAGCTGCTCCAGCTGAGCTGCCCCATGCTCCCACTCTCTCCTTACTCCCCTCCTCCCCACTCCCCTTTCCCGCCACCCCACTCCCCTCCTAAGCATAACCTGGCCTGATGCACTGATCTGCAACCCCAATGCTTTCCTCATTGCTGCACTGGGGTGGGAGAGAGCATGCCACCTGGGCCCACAGGCACCTCCTGCTACCTTCTGTGTGCCCTGCTAGTCATCAAGGATGTTAGGACATCTCCATTGCCATCCCAGATGGAGAGAACAGAAAAGAGGGAACAGAGTGGAGAGGGAGCACCAGAGAGCAAACTCCAGCCTCTGATGGAAACCATGTGGTCCCACTGAGGTTTCCAAAAGAAAGGCAAAGTAAAATCCTGGTGGATGGGGATATAATATCATGGCCAAGGGCTTACCTAGCTCTCAGGTTCATAACTTACCACATAAACTTCCATGTATTAAGCTGGGCAGTTCTGGCACACACCTTTAATCCCAGCACTCAGGAGGTAGAGGCAGGAGGATCTGTGAGTTCAAGACCAACCCGGTCTACAGAGCACACTCCAGACAGCAGGACTACACAGAGAGACTCTGTCTCGAAAATAACAAAACAAATAAACAAAAAGCAGTTTCCCTATATCCAAAGAATTAGAACATAGACACTAATAAAGAACATCATTTATGCTGGGTGGTGATGGCACACACCTTTAATCCCAGCACCCAGGAGGCAGAGGAAGGCGAATCTCTGTGAGTTCGAGGCCAGCCTGGTCTACAAGAACTAGTTCCAGAACAGGTTCCAAAGCTACAGAGAAACCCGGTCTCAAAAAAACTATATATATATATATATATATATATATATATTATATATAATTTATTTACAATTTAGAAAGACTCCTGGATTCTCTCTGCATTTCCTAATCAGTGTTATCGACTTATAGAAAAAGTTAAGTAAAAGTCAAGAAATACGCATATGTAAATTTAACTAGGAGAAAAGCTGTCAGAACTGTGAAGGCTCTTCCTGTGGGCAAGCTTCTCTCCTGGTCCCAAGGCTTCTGCCTTTTCCACCCCTGCCTTGGATTCCTGGGGAAACTTTAATCCATAGGGGTCCATTGCTCTAGGGTTCCTGTTCTGCTGGTTTCCATCCCCAGCATGGGGGCTGGGAGGCACATCACTCATCCATGGGCCACACGGTCCATGGCAGTTGTTACAGCAGCTCATATGTACTAAAATGCAGAAAGGAGGGGCTGGAGAGATGGCTCAGTGGTTAAGAGCGGCGTCTGCTCTTCCAAAGGTCCTGAGTTCAATTCCCAGCAACCACATGGTGGCTCCAAACCATCTATAATGAGATCTGGCGCCCTCCTCTGGCGTTTGGGTATACATGGAGGCAGAAAGTTGTATACATAATAAATAAATATATCTTTAAAAAAAAAGAATGTTAAAATGCAGAAAGGGTGGGTGAGGAGAGAAGTGGAATTCTTTACATGGTTATTTTTGGTTTAGGAAAGTTAGATTGTGTTTGTTTCTTTGTTTAATTGCTTGCTTGTTTTGAGACCGGCTTTTATATAGTCCAGGCTGTCCTCAGATCTTTTATATGGTCACAGATAACCTTGAACTTCTGATCCACCTGCCTCTACCTCCTGAGTGCAGGAATCATAGGTAAGCACTACCATGCCTGTGTGGGGAGCAAACACAGAGCTTCATGTATATTAGGGAAACACCCCACCAAGTGAACCACATCCACAGTTCTTACTTTGAATTCATGTAGGAAAAATTCTCAGCAGGTCACAACAGCTTTCAATCCTGAAATCCGGACTGCCAGACCAGTCACACGCCCCCTCCTCTGGCAATCATAAGCATTTCTGGGATGGGAGCTGGGGGAGAAGGAGTGTGACATTCACACTCCTGCTGGCCAGCCCTGCCAGTCACTGAAGCCCCCAAAGTCCTGTGCAGGGAAGCTAAGGGACAAACCCTTCCGCTGTTAGGAAAAGCAGTCAAGGGCTTCCTCTGGCCCCATGAATTCCAACCCTGTGGAGACAGGTTGCTTGTGGAGGGTTCTGTATGAAGATCAGGGGTGTTGGAGAGAGGTTGCTTATAGAGGGTCCCACTCCACGCCTCTTACACAGAGCTATAACTATGACGTGGGCTCCCAAAATGCTCTGATTCTTCAGTCTCCCGAGCATGGGGCTCTGTGGAATAATGTCCCCCACTCAGATGGAGCCTGTCAACACAGAAAGGTAATTCTCGCCTCTAAGGGGATACGAGGGAGTTTATTCTCAAGTCAATTGTGAGTGACCACTGCCCGTGAGCAGATTGAGGTCACCCCAGATTCCATGTTCCAGTGTGGTGACAGCTTGACGAAGTTTTAAAGCAACAGCGCGAAAAATGTTATCGAGCCAGGCTCTACCAACACATTGGTGGAAGGGCTAGAGTGGTGGCTCACGGGTTAAGAGCAGCAAGGGCTCGTTGAGAAGACCAGAGTTTTGTTCCCAGCACCCACGGCGGGTGATTCACTACCGCCTGGAACTGGCACTTGCATACTTGCAGTCACGTGCATATACCAACACAGAGAGACATACAAATAGACACAATGTAAAACATAAAATTTGGAGCCTGTCCTGGAACTAGCTTTTGTAGACCAGGCTGGCCTCGAACTCACAGAGATCTGCCTACCTCTGCCTCTCGAGTGCTGGGATTAAAGGCGTGTGCCGTCACTGCCCAGCTAAAACACAGAGACATACAAACAGACATGATTTTAAAAAATAGAAATAGATCTTAAAAAGTAAAGAAGGATGGGCAGTGGTGGCACATGCCTCTAATCTCACCCTTGGGAGGCAGAGGCAAGTGGATCTCTGTGAGTTTGAGGCCAGTCTGGTCTACATAATGAGCTTTCCAGAACAGCCAGAGGTACATGGTGAGACCTTACAGGTGTGATCTTTTTTAATTGAATCTTGTGTGTACTGGTATTTTGTCTGTATGTATATCTGTATAAAGATGTCAGATTACTAGGGGGAGTGGGAGGGAAATGGGAGAATGGGAGAAGGTGGAAATTTTAAATAAATAAATAAATAAATAAATAAATAAGAAAGAAAAAAATCGGTAAATGTAATCCACCATATGAATAAACTGAAAAAAAAAATTTTAAAAAAAGATGTCAGATTACCTGGAACTAGTCAGGTGGTGGTGGTGCACTCCTTTAATCCCAACACTCGGGAGGCAGAGACAAGCAGATCTCTGTGAGTTCGAGGCCAGCCTGGTCTACAGTGTGAGTCCCAGGACAGACTTCTTTAAAGCTACACAGAGAAACCCTGTCTTGAAAAAAAAAAAAAAAAAAGATTACCCAGGCCCAGAACTGGAGTTTCAGACAGTTGTGAGCTGGCATATGGGTGCTGGAAATTAAACCCGGTCCTCTAAAAGAAAAGCCAATGCTCTTAACTGGCTGAGCCATCTCTCAGGCATGATTTTTAGGAGGAAAAAAACAGGAGGTCTGTGTTAGAATGGGCTAGGATGTGGTGGTAAAGGAGATAGGGGACTAGAGAGAAGGGATGGGGTATTTGTCCTGGAAGAACAAAGGATTGCCTCTGGATAGAGGGAGACAGGCATGGCCTACAGAAAAATGGTGGTTTATAAAGGTAAAGGGGGAAACCTTGTGTTAAGATGAGGGCTCTAATTTTAATTGAGCATCTTAATTAGATAAGTCAAAGGAGGCTTTTGATTGCTAGACTTTAATACTTGACAGCTGGACCTTGGTAGCCAGTCTCAGGAGGAGGAAGTGGCCAAATAAGGGAATGACCTTCGTGGTTAGCTTTAGAAAAGTGATCTAATGGGTTTTAGCAAGGCAGAGGGAATGAGGGAGAAGGGCAAGGCCTGCCAGAGCCACATGCTTGAGTGGGTTCCTGTCCCTTCAGAAAGGACAGCAATCCAGACAGTGGTTGCATACTTACCACAGCAGAGGCAGGTGGATTTCTGTGAGGTTAAGGCCTGCCTGGCCTACATAGTGAGTTTTAGGCCAACCAGGGATAACATTGAGAATTAGAGTTCTTAGGGTTCTATTTTTCTGGAGAACCTTTTCTGCTCACAATTCTCCTGCCTCAGCCTCTTCCTGAATTTCTGGGATGATAAGAGAACCTCTCTCTGGTAAACCTTGACGTGATAGTCTCCAACTCTAACTTCCAGACAAACTTTGACCCTCTCCATCTTTCCTGAACCTAACTGTCCATTTCATTCACACCCCGAGAATATTTCAATTGTCCAGTAAAAGCAGTCAGACCCTGAGCAACACAGGAAGGGCATCTGCCTGTCTCTTTAACACTCAGAAGACCCACAGTATGGAGCAGGAGGGTGCCTGGCCGTGGTGTGTGTGTGTGTGTGTGTGTGTGTGTGTGTGTGTGTCCCACCACCACATTGGAAGGTCAGTTCACACAGGTACCAGACAGGGTGAAGTTGTGATCACAAAGGTCACTTCCCAGGCTGAGGCTAATTCACTGAACTCTGGATTTGGAAGCTTTGAGATGTTTGTTGAAACCAAATGTCTGGAGTTGGCATCAACTCCCACAGGCTGCCAAGTGTGGTCTGCAGGCTGGTAATCCCAGCATTTGGGATGTGGAGGCAGCAGAAAGAGTTCATTCAGAGTTAGAGACTGGGGTGATGGCTCAGCCGTGTTAAGAGCACTGACTGCTCTTCCAGTGGTCCTGAGTTCAGTTCCCACCATCCACAGGGCAGTTCACAACCATCTATAATGGGATGCAGATACATGAACACAGGACAGCCAGAGCTACACAGAGAAATTCTGTCTCGAAAAAAACAAAAACAAAACAAACAAACCGAAAAAGTTCATAGGTTCAGAGTTATCTTTATCTTTGGTTACAAAGAGAGTTCTAGACCAGCCACAGGCTAAAATTTCAGCCTTGCAAGACTTTGCGGGATCAGGTATCATTCCAAGATCGTTAGCTGTCGCTTCTAGCCAACTGGCTACAGATTCTAACAGCCCCCCAATCTCAAGCTTGAAAATTCAAAAAAGTGGCTTTCACGACTCCTCAGGAAAGCACTTACAGCCTGGTGGCCCGCGCCAGGTGGAACAGGGAAAGCGTCTCCCTAGCTCCCTCTCTCAGAGCAGCCTGGATGTGGTGCCTGCTGGGCACTAGGCTGGGCCGGACTTGCAGGTTGACAAGTCTGAAATCCTTTCTAGAGTCACAAGCTGGGTTTTGAAGGACAGCGCGAGTAGCATAGGAACTGTCTTTGCTGCCCTCTGCTGGTCATGATCAGAACTGTTAGGAACTGCCCCCTGAAGCGTTCCTAGGGAACCCACAGAACCCCGAAATTTGCATCTTTTAGAAGTATAGGCCTGTGATGACCTTGAGTCCTCAAAAGAAAGATGGCCAATGTCTTCTGTGGTGCCCAAGAAGGCCAACCAAGCTCTGCTCCTCTGAACGACAACATTCCCCCAGGACCATCCTACACCAGGAGGGTGTGCAGAGGACGCGCAATCCCTGCTACCAAACGGCCATTCTGGTTTCAAAGCTGCATCGTAGTTGTACCGGTATTCATCCTCGGGTCTGCTTCCAGCGAGTACTGACTCTGAAACGGACTACTGCGCGCTGCAACCCTCGCTCCCCGTAGTCACCGGTCCCTAGATCAGCTATTGACTACAGTGGAGAGGTGCATAGCAGAACTCGGGCAGATCGCTCTTAACCTTTGCTGGGCTGCACATAGCCTTCTGCAACAGCACTTTATGAGTGGCTCTTTACCTTTGCTGCATTCAGCTCACAATGAGGAGGAAATAAAAGATTAGTCTATTGGTGGGCAAACTTTCTCCTAATTGCATGGTTATTTTCAGAATTTATTGAGTAAAAGAGGCCTAAGAAATTGTTAAGTCTGAGGCCCATATTCTGGTGGGGTTATCTACCAGTAAACAACACACACACACACAATCTTATACCATGTGAGCTTTTTTTATATATCCTTTTTTTTATTTTATTGAGAATAAGAAAAAAAAAGTATCCGCCTCCTCCCAGCCTCCCATTTCCCTCCCCCTCCCCCCACTCTTCTCCCCCTCCCCCCACTCCTCTCCCCCTCCCTCTCCTATCCAAAGAGCAGTCATGGTTCCCTGCCCTGTGGAAAGTCCAAGGTCCTCCCCTCTCCGTCCATGTCTAGGAAGGTGAACATCCAAACTGGCTAGGCTCCCACCAAGCCAGAACATGAAGTAGAATCAAAACCCCTTGCCATTGACCTTGGCTTCTCATCAGTCCTCATTGTTCGCCATGA
>NW_026068025.1:641923-731173 GCF_014885135.2 Alexandromys fortis | reverse complement strand
CTCTCTCTCTCTCTCTCTCTCTCTCTCTCTCTCTCTCTCTCTCTCTCTCTCTCTCTCTCTCTCTCTCTCTCTCTCTCTCTCTCTCTCATTTTTCGAGACAGGGTTTCTCTGTGTATCTTTGGTGTCTGTCTTGGAAGTAGCTCTTATAAACCAGGCTGGCCTCGAACTCACAGAGATCCCCCTGCCTCTGCCTCCCGAGTGCTGGGAATAAAGGCGTGCTCCTTGGCATCAGTCTTTTATAACAGTATCTGAATGGATTTCTGTGTTTGTCTATGGAATAATGGACCAGAGGAAAACAATGCTTGAGGCAGGCTGTCCATAAAATTGGAAAGTTGTGCAAACTTCCCTCTATATGGATACCAGCTATTAGTGGTTATGCATCTAGAGAAACTTGACTTAGTTGGAAGCTGGAGAGATGTGGCTCAATAGTTAAGAGTGCTGCCTGCTCTTCCAGAGGTCCTGAGTTCAATCAATTCTCACAACCATCTACAGTGAGATCTGGTGCCCTCTTCTGGACTGTCCGCATACATGCAGGCAGAGTACTACGTACATAATAATAAACCTTAAAGATAAAGATAAAGAAATAAGCAAAACTTAGTTGGGCATGGTAGCACACACCATTAACTTTAGCCTGGTCTATAGAGCAAGTTCCCAGGACAGACATGGCTACACAGAGAAACCCTGTCACGGGGAAACAAAACAAAACAACAACAAAACCGGGTGTTGGAGGACCAGAGAGATGGCGCAGCAATCACAAGCTCTAGCTGCTCCTCGAGAGAACCTGGGTTCAATTCCCAGCGTTAACATGGCAGTTTACAACCATCTCTAGCTCCAGTCTCAGGAGGTCCAACGCCCCCTTCTGGCTTCCGAAGACACTGCATACACGTGGTATATATACATACAGGCAAGCACCCAAACACATAAAATATTTTTTTTAAAAAAATAATAAAATTGGGAGGTGCTGTGTCCCACATAGCTTCTAAATTTAGTTAAGTTTCATCTAGGAAGAGTTCTCCTTTGTAACTGGGTCAAAATATGATAGGTTCCAAACTCTCTTAATCTTCAAATGTGTTTTACTTGTGCTAAAATAAACTTCAAACATATAAAACTATGAATACTAAAATAAGAGAAAATGTGCCCAGGAGCAGTTTGGCTCCTTAGAATAGCAAGTCGCCACAGCTGCCCGGAGCTGGGAGCCCCTTCGTGGTCAGGGACTCCCTCCAACGCCCAGAACCTCTTCTTCCACGTATTCCCAGCAAGAACTGAGCCTTACTTAGCCCAAGATTTATCTCCATTTCCCCCCTTTTTTCTTTTGATGTTTTCAAACAGTCTCTGTCCTCAGGAATCATTCTCTTGCTTAAGATCCCCTGGTGCTGGAATTACAGGGATACACCCCGCCCAAATAGACCGGCTCTGGCTTTTCCGATAAACCATTGGCCTCCCCAGGTCCTCGGCTGCCCTGGGGCCAAGACGACTTCTTAGCGGAGCATTTCCTAGCTCTGTGTCTGTTCCACCCAAACATTTTAGTTGTTAAGTGAGGACTCTATTTTTAAGTGGAGCTCCCGGTCTCCTGCCATCTCTATCCAGCACCACAGCAAGAGGAAAGAGGCCCGGCTGTGTCCTTCCGCAGTGTGGGTCCGCTTGTGTCTTCGCTTTCCTCTTCCTGATGAAAGGGGACCCAAAGATGCTAAGCACCCACCTCTGAGTCCTGGGTGTCTGGGCTGAGGTCCCTCACAGCTTTTTTCATGGATGTCAATGTCACCCAAAGCTGCAGTTTGCCACCTTTGTGTTTGGGAAACCCACCCCAGGACTAGCGTACAGCTGAGCATTAGGCTAGCGTTTTGGGTGGGTGGGGGGAGTGTGGCTTGGGCAGGAACCCCAGCACCTGAAGCAGAAAAAGAGATGCAGGGAAGAGAGAGAGCAAAGCCACAGGGATCTTACAAAAACAGGACGGTGTTTCAGACCTGCAGGACCTCTCCAGCCTTAACCAAGTGTTTTTTTGCCACAGGAGAGCCTCCCTACACTTCAGGAAAAACCTAAAATGTTGGTGCTAACATGCAGATCCCACAGCTGCTTTGGCATTTGCAACATACTTCTAATGAACCGGTGGTCTCCTCGTTTTTGTTTAATTAGAAACAGGGTTTCTCTGTGTAGCACTAGCTAATCAGGGAACTTGCTCTGTAGACCAGCTCCTGCCTAAAGGTGTGAGCCCCCACACCCAGCTATGGGACCACAATCTGGCTTGTTTTGTTTTGTTTTTTGAGACAGGGTTTCTGTGTGTAGCCTTGGCTGTCCTAGTACTCGCTCTGGAGACCAGGCTGGCCTCAAACTCACAGGGATCGCCTACCTCTGCCTCCCAACTGCTGGAATTAAAGGCATGAGCCGCCACCACCACCCAGCCTTTTTTATTTTTCTTTTTTTTTTGGGGGGGGGGGGCTGGGAGGCTGGGAGGACAGCAATAGTTGGCCATACTGTTGAATACTTTTTAAATTGAAAGTGAAGGAATTGGGACCGTAGCTCAGTTAATACAGTGCTTGCTTGTCATACCGGGAGTCCTAGATTCAATCCCCAGCATTGCATAAACCCAGTGATTTGTGTAGACCTGTGATCCCAGCCCTAGAGGGGAAGGCAAGAGGATCAGAAGTTCAAAGTTACCATTAGAGTAATGAATTTGAGGCCAGCCTGAGCTAATACCACCCAGTTTTTTAAAACCAGTTCCAGTGGAACCCATGCCTTCTTCTGACCTCCACAGGCACCAAACACACACATGGTACTTATGCATACATGCAAGCAAAACATTCAGATAAATAAAATGAATAAATCTAAAAAAATTAAAAGGCAAAACATTAAAATAACAGCAATAAATAAAAGAAAATAAAAATAAAGCACAAAAAAAAAAGAAGTGCAATTTAGGCTGGGTGGGTGAGGCACACCTTGATAATCCAGCCTTCCTCCATCTCAGGCTTGACAGCACATTATAGCAAAGAAAAAATAGATTCATTCCTGTTTATGATTGAACCTGTTTCTGAAGAATTAGGTCATGCCCTGCCTGTAACCTTCACTACAAATGTTTCTCTACTGCCTGCTCCAGGACACAGCAACCATGCCTTTGTTTCAAAAGGCTTTTATGGCGACCTTGTTATAACCACTCTCTTAGTTAGGGTTCTTATTGCTATGAAGAGACACCGTGACCACAGCAACTCCTATAAAGGAAACATTTGATTGGGATCACTTTCTTACGTTTTCCGAGGTTCAGCCCATTGTCATCATGGCAGAGAGCAAGGCGGCATGCCGGCAGATGAGGTGCTGGCTGCATCTTGGCTTGTGGGCTACAGGAAGTCAACTGAGACACTGGGTGATATCCTGAGCATAGGAAACCTCAAAGTCCGCTCCCACAAGAACATAGTTCCTCAAACAAGGCCACACCCACTCCCACACCTCCTAATAGTGCCCCTCTCTGTTAGATTATGAGGCCAATTACATTCAAACTGCCATGATGTGGGATGTCCTTCTGTATATGTGTTGCTTTTATTGGTTGATGAATAAAGCTACTGTGGCCTATAGCAGGCCTGAGCATAGCCAGGCTGTAAGAGATAGAGAGTAGGCGGAGTCAGGGGGATGCCATGTAGATGCCGAAGGAGAAAGATGCCAGACCCTTACCAGTACCTTGTGCCAGTACACAGATTAATAGAAACAGGTTAATTCAAGATGTAAAAGTTAGCTAGAAACATGTCTGAGTCATCGGCCAAACAGTGTTGTAATGAATACAGTTTCTGTGTGATTATTGGGGTCCTGGGCGGCTGGGAACAAATGAGCAGTCTCCTCTTACACTATCACATTCCACTCCGAGTCCCCATAAACTTGTAACAATATCACAATGCAAAATATGTTTACTCCAACTTCATAAGTCCCCATAGTCTATCAGTTTTAATATTTAAAAGTTCAAAGTCTCTTCTGAGATTCATGCAATGTCTCAACTGTAATCCCCTGTAAAATCAAAATTAAAAAAACATATCACATACTTTCACCATATAATGGCACATGATATACATTGCCATTCCAAAAATGTAGGGAAGGGAGCATAGCGAGACTGCAAACCACCTCTACATCTCCACGTCTGGTGTCAAAATGGCCCTCAGCTCCCCAACACCAACTTTGTCATTGCAGCACACTTCTTCCTCTTTTCCTTGTTAGCAGCTCTCCTCAGCAGACATCCTACAACTCTGGCACCTATAACATCACTGGGTTCTCCAAGGCAACCCAGCTTCAACCTCGCAGCTTCGTGCAATGGCCTCTGTAAGAGGCCTCCATTCAGGGACACTCCTGGCATATGCCTAGATGCAGTGGCTTTCTTTAGGCACAGGGGAAAATTCCAAACCTGTTTCTTCTATCCTTTTTTATTGATATTTACTGAGCTCTACATTTTTCTCTGCTCTCCTCCCTCCGCCTTCAATCCTCCCCCAAGGTCCACATGCTCCCAAATTACTCAGAAAATCTTGTCTTTTTCTACTTTCTACTTCCCATGTAGATTAGATCTATGTAAATCTCTCTTAGTGTCTGCATTGTTGTCTAAATTCTCTGGGATTGTGGTTTGTAGGCTGGCTTTCTTTGCTTTATGTTTAAAAACCACCTATGAGTAAGTACATGTGATAATTGTCTTTCTGTGTCTGGGTTACCTCATTCAAAATAATGTTTTCTAGCTCCATCCATTTTCCTGCAAAATTCAAGCTGTCATTATTTTTTTTCTTCTGTGCAGTACTCCATTGTGTAAATATACCACATTTTTCTTATCCATTCTTTGATCGAGGGACATCTAGGTTGTTTCCAGGTTCTGGCTATGGCAAACAAAGCTGCTATGAACATAGTCAAGCACATGTCCTTGTGGCACGATTGAGCATCCTTTGGATATATACCCAAAAGTGGTATTGCTGGGTCTTGAGGAAGGTTGTTTCTTTTTTTTTTTTTATCTTTCTATTTTTTTATTTATTTATTTATTTATTTATTAAATATTTCATTCTCTTCCCCACCTCCGCCTCCCCTTTCCCTCCCCCTCCCCCAATCCATTCCCCCTCCCTCGTCAGCCCAAAGAGCAATCAGGGCTCTCCGTCCCATGGGAAGTCCGAGGAAAACCCTCCTCCGTCCAGGTCTCGTAAGGTGAGCATCCAAACTGCCTAGGCTCCCACAAAGCCACTACATGCAGTAGGATCAAAGACCCATTGCCATTGTTCTTGATGTCTCAGTATTCCTCATTGTCCGCTATGTTCAGTTAGACCTGTTTTAACCCAGGCTTTTTCAGACCCAGGTCAGCTGGCCTTGGTGAGTTCCCGATAGAACATCCCCATTGTCTCAGTGTGTGTGCACCCCTCGCGGTCCTGAGTTCCTTGCTCATGTTCGCTCTCCTTCTGCTCCTGATTTGGACCTTGAGATTTCAGTCCGGTGCTCCAATGTGGGTCTCTGTCTCTGTCTCCTTTCATCGCCTGATGAAGGTTAATATTCAGGAGGATGCCTATATGTTTTTCTTTGGGTTCTCCTTCTTATTTAGCTTCTCTAAGAACCCGAATTGTAGGCTCAATGTCCTTTATTTATGGCTAGAAACCAAATATGAGTGAGAACATCCCATGTTCCTCTTTTTGGGTCTGGCTTACCTCACTCAGGATAGTGTTTTCTATTTCCATCCATTTGTCTGCAAACTTCAAGAAGTCCTTGTTTTTTACTGCTGAGAAGGTTGTTTCTTAATTTTCTGAGAAATCACCACACTGACATCCAAAGGGGTTGTACCAGCTTGCATTCCCACCAGCAATGCAAAAGTGTTTCCTGTTCCCCACAACCTCTCCAGCATAAGTTGCCATCAGTGTTTTTGATCTTGGCCATTCTTACAGGTATAAGATGGAATCTGAGTTGTTTTGATTTGCGTTTCTCTGATGACTAAGGATGTTGAACATTTCCTTAAGTGTCTTTAAGCCATTTTAGATTCCTCTGTTGAGAGTTCTCTGTTTAGGTCTGTACTCCATTTTTTTTATTGGATTATGTGATCTTTTGGTGTCCAATTTCTTGAGTTCTTTGTATATTTTGGAGATCAGACCTCTGTCTGATGTGGGGTTAGTGAAGATCTTTTCCCATTCTGTAGGCTGTTGTTTTGTCTTGTTGACCATGACCTTTGCTTTACAGAAGCTTTTCAGTTTCAGGAGATCCCATTTATTAATTGTTTCTCTCAGTGTCTGTGCTGCTGGGGTTATATTTAGGAAGTGATTCCCTGTGCCAATGCATTCAAGTGTATTTCCCACTTTCTCTTCTATAAGGTTCAGTGTGGCTGGTTTTATGGTCTTTGATCCATTTGGACTTGAGTTTTGTGCGTGGTGATAAATACGGGTCTGTTTTCATTTTTCCACATGTTGATATCCAGTTATGCCAGCACCACTTGTTAAATATGCTTTCTTTTTTCCATTTGATATTTTTTGCTTCTTTATCAAAGATGTGTGGATTGATATCCGGGTCTTCTATTCAGTTCCATGGGTCCTCCTGTCTGTTCGCATGCCAATACCAGGCTGTTTTCAGTACTGTAGCTCTGTAGTAGAGTTTGATGTTTCTTCTATCCTTAACTCTAAAGCCAGAACTATGTGGCTGAAGCTGCCAAGTTCTGCTGCTTATGGGCTGGAACATGGTTCCCTCATTCAATTACATCTTCATCAACTTCCCATCCTTCATTGTTTAAGCTTGGCTGTCCTAAAACGTGTTCTGTAGACCAGACCCTGGCCTCAGACTCAGAGATTTGTCAGTTACATCTTCACGATAGGGGTTTTTTTCCATAGTTTTCTTCGCTGCCTGACCTTGCTGTCCTTGAACTTGCTCTGCAGACTGGTCTGACCTCAAACTCAGAGATTCACCAGGCTATGCAGGGATTAGAGGCATGCACCACCTCACGCGGCACTAAAACTTTCTTTTCACATGGCAGTGTGCGGGCAGACGTGGTACTGGCTACATCTTTGTTTGTGGGCAACAGGAAGTTGACTTAGACACGGAGCAGTATCCTGAGCATAGGAAACCTCAAAGCCCACCACCACAGGGGCACACTTCCTCCAACAAAGTTATACCTAGTAGTGCCACTCCCTATGAGATTTTTGAGGATCAATTACCACAACCTACCTTGTTACTTGTTATGCCCATCTTGTAACCATGTCTTTCAGGAAGGTTGCTATGATCAACTTGTAATACGTACATTCTGCATCTGTAACCCCACCTACTCACCTGCCAAATCCCCCATTGGAAACCCCTACTCCCGAGCTATAAAAAAACCCTTATCTTCCCTTTGTCCAAGGCTGATCTCTTGAATTCCACTTTTAGGAAGAGACAGCCTACGTACACGAATTTTAAAAGCTTGCTTTAATTAATTTGGCATGATTTGGGTTGGTGGTCTTTCTCCTCACATCTGGAAAATTAACAGTCTTTAATCCCAGCATGTAGGAGGCAGAGGCAGGTGAATCTCTGAGTTGGGGGCCTGCCTAATCTACAAAGTGAATTCCGGGATAGCCAGGGCTACACAGAGAAACCCTGTCTCGAAAAACCAAAAGAAAGAAAGGAAGAAAGAAAGAAGTACATTTTAAACAAAGTATAGGGTCTCCCTAAACAACCCAAGTTGGTATGGCACTCAGTGCCAGGCTTACAGGTGTGTGACATTATGTGTGCCTCGGGAAACATATTTACTACACGCGTATTTGCTGGTGTGTGCCAGGGACAGAAAACACTTCAGTGGCACAGGCCTTTAATCCCAGCACTCAGGAGGCAGAGGCAGGCAGATCTCTGGGAGTTCGAGGCCAGCCTGGTCTACAAGAGCTAGTTCCAGGACAGACTCCAAAGCTACAGAGAAACCCTGTCTCAAAAAGCAAAACAAACAAACAAGCAAAGCAGGTCAGGAAACAACTGGGGTGGGGTGGGGTGGGGGAGCATCTGTAGTGGGGACTTTGCAGTGCATTCTAAAACTCAAATTCCTGAGACAGGGTTTTCTCCTGATGTTGCTAAATACCATTATTGTTCTTAATGCCTTTTATAATGTGTGCCTGTTTGAGGTATTTCAAATACAAATTCTGCCACTTTCTCTGCTATTCAGGCTGACTCACACTATAAACCTAAAGAGCTTTTCAAAGGTAAGGGAAAGAAAGGTTTGCTTTCTTATAAGGACAACCTCTGGAGAGGCTCTGAACAAAACTGTGCAAGGTGGGAGGATCTCCTGTTCTCAGTGAAGAACAGGGTCTCTTGTTCTCAGCAAAGCTCGCAAATGTTAAGTACAAAAGCAAAAAGCACACGCAGGTGCCTTCTCTACCCGTACTGAGCAGTTCTGCTGAGCACCCAGACGCTGAGCTGGGGACGCTGCTCTTCAGGGCACACTGAGAATCAGCGAACTGTCTGGGAGAGAAAGCGGGGAGGGTAGCACTGTCCCCGCCCTAAAGCCCAGGAGCCCAGTGGTTGTAGACCAGATCCAGAGCGTTCACTTCAGCAAAGGAAGGGAGTTCCTACGAGAACGACTGGAGGCCTCGCCTCTTTCTCGGTCCATCTCCTCATTTACTCTGCTACCAAAATCGGAGAACGAGTCCGTGTCCTTTGACAGACGTTTCTTTCTACTTTGTTCGTGGAGTTTGTTCTGTGTCTTTGAAACACGTCGCCCTGGAACTATGTGTAAACCATACTGGCCTAGAACCTGCAGCAGTTCTGCGTCTGCTTCCCCAGGATGGAACTAGCGGCACGTGACACCACGCCCACTTTAAAGGTTTCTGAAATTAAAGAACAATGTTTGTCTACCACTGATCTTATCTATTTTGTGTCCCCCCCCCCCCAGCTGAGGACCAAATCCAGGGTCTTGGGCATGTTAGGCAAGTGCCCTACCACTTATCTACATCCCCCAATTCCCACTGACCTAAAATCTTCACTTTTTTTTCAAATATTTATTTATTTGTTTGTTTGTTATGCATACAATAGTCTATCTGTGTGTATGCCTGCAGGCCAGAAGAGGGCACCAGACCTTATTATAGATGGTTGTGAGCCATCATGTGGTTGCTGGGAATTGAACTCAGGACCTTTGGAAGAGCAGGCAATGCTCTTAACTACTGAGCCATCTCTCCAGCCCCAAATCTTCACATTTTTTAAAACAACTTTTGCCAGTTGTAGAGGCACCTACCTTTAACCCCAGCTCTTAGGAGGAGGCAGTGCTTGTAAACTTTTATGAGTTCAAGGCCAGCCTAGGCTACAGAGTGAGACCCTCTCTCAAAATTAATAATAATAATAATAAAATAAAATTTTAAAAAAAGAAAAAATTTTCACCCTAGAAATTAAAAGGTGAAATTCTTGTTAATCTCAGCTCCAATAGCTGTGGAGGAATTGTTGAAACAAAAATACAGCGCTCACCTCAATAGGGATACGAGTTAACTTATTCTGAAGCCAGGTATGAGTGACTGTGGCCTAAGAACAGAGTCAGGTTACCCCAAATTCCACCTCCAATGTGGTAAATCTGACATTAGATCACTGAGGTAGCGGAAAGAGACAGAAGGCAGGAGACCAGAGTCGGACTTCAACAGATGGGACTGTTTATTAGCACACACCACAAGGGGCAGTCTCTCTCCCAAGGGAAATGGAGAGGCCTGTGCAGGAAAAGATGAGCTGGGACCCTTTATGGAGATTGGGGGGGGTATTGGGAATAAGGAGTTGATACAACTTCAAGGGGTTACTTGTAGGTCTGTAGTCTCCCTGTCCTAAAATTGTTTGCTCAAGGCATTATGGGAGACAGGCTCAGCAGACTTTGCTTTCTGGACTGACCAGTAGTGGTTGGTCAAGGTCAGCTGTGATCTCAGAGCTGTCTGAAAAGCTGAGGCATTCTATCAGATAAAATGTTTATGGTAATTGAACAAAGAAAATCATAAACCACGGCGCTTTCAAATACGCAGGTGGGAACCTTAAGTGGGCAGTCACAGCAGAGCAGTCTCAGGGACAGGCTTCAGCTCCCTTCTGAGGGCACTCGAGCTTTGAGCTTTTTGTTCACACCATCCGAAAGGCTTTATCTGTTATTCGAATGACATTAGGTCAGACACAGAAGTGGGCAAGGAATGGCCACTCAAGGGCTAAAAGTAGCCCAAGATAATTAGGCTCTGGGCCTGCAACTTTCCAATAATCACTGAAATCTAATCCGTTAATCAGCCTGAAGTTGATTCGGTTTCTTTTTTTTCTTGGTAACACAAACTTTCCCTGAAGACTTCCTCCCTCATCTAGGCTGGATGGGTGAGGAGGCCTTTGACGTGGGGTCATCCTCCCGGGCCTGGAGCCTTCCTGCAACTGGGTTCCCTGAGACCACAGTGCTGGTAACTTACAGACCTCAGTGGCTTGGGTCAACTCTCACAAGAAAAGGACAACAGGGGAACTCTTTCCTGATGACCACGTCAAGAAAATCTGAGGCCAGTCAAAGAATTGCTACGGCAAAAACTGATGACAACTGCTTCTCCCGGTGTGAAGTTGGAGTGGAGGAGGCTCTGAGGGTGACGTCAGAGCCACACAGGGGGAAGGAATAAGCCATCTTCTGGTGCTGAAGTGGCTCTGCTCAGCATCCCAGAATGCATTGGTCGGAATGTTCAAAGACACCTCATCTTTTTCATGAAGACTGGAACCAGTGGCCAGCTTGCCTTGAGAGCATCAGTATGCCGCCTGTATTGGGCTGTCTTTGCCACTGACTAGCAGGAAGGTATAGGGATAAGAGATGGGAGTATTCTATATTTCTGTCCATGAAAGCCCGCCCTTCTCAGCTGCCCAGGTGATTCTCCATGTGCTGGAGTGGGTGCCCCAGGAAGAGCCAGTGAGAGAAACACTGTGGATGCTCACTGGGGCCCAGGTTGCTTTCTCTGACTCACCTCAAAGCTACAGGCCAACTTTGAGACACTCCATCCCACCCCCACCTCCACAGGGTACCTCCAGATGCTTACAAAGCCCAGAGGACTAGCAGGCCCACTGTAGCTATGCAGATGGAACAGCAAATGATACTTTTAGCACAAAGCTAAGGGCCCCATGGGTGCCTGGGAGGAGAGTGAGCATCTGGCTTCCTCCCTGTGAAATGGCAGATTAATTTCTCTCAGCAAGAAGTCACTCCAAGCACCCAGAGATAAAGGGAGAAGGATTTTGAATGGCCAACCATAACCCTAACTGTCGCTCAAGGATGCTTCGTCCCAAACAGAAATTGTCCATTGTTTATATAGATTTGGGCTATAACATTATAGTCTTACACATGTTTTTATCTGCAGATGGCTTTGCAGGTTTCAGTTTAACAGGTTTCACAAAAACAGAAACTAAGTTTGGGTCATTATTGGGCAAATGGGAAGATTTACAGAGTAGAGATCCTATCACAGCCACTTTTTTCTTTGTTGGTTTGTTTGTTTGTTTTTCGAGACAGGGTTTCTCTGTATAAATCCTGGCTGTCCTGGAACTCGCTCTGTACACCAGGCTGGCCTCGAACTCACAGAACTCACAGAGATTCACCTGCCTCTGCCTCCCAAGTGCTGAGATTAAAGGCGTGCGCCACCACCGCACGGTGTATCACAGCCATCTCAAGGATGCTCTTCTAGGCAGCTGATAGTCACGGTCATTCTCTTTGAACTGCCTGGCTGACCTGGGCTCTTCCTGGTAAGAGGAATGCGGCTGAATGACCAGGCAGCCCTGGTGAGCAAATTCACCCACCCCCACCAAAAAAGGAGGTGACACAAAACTGGGAGTCATGACCAAGTATTTTGGTCCCATGAATTCCTCCAGGTAATGGGGTCCTGAACCTATTGTAGCCTGTTTCAACTCAATTATGAAGTTTGATGGTGGGTAATTTATCAGTGTTAATTGTCTGCTAATAGAAGCAGCAAATAAGAAAAGAAAGAAAAAGTAATGTGAATTCTTGGGAAGCAGAGACAGAACAATTACTGTTAGCTCAAGATCATTCTGGACAGCAAGTCCCATGTGGCCTGCAGCCCCCTTTCCAGGGCTCATGTTCTTTGCTTGTGGCTCCACTGCTTAGCTCAGAGAGCAATCCAGGGACTGAAGCCTCCTCTCTACTTGGAGGGGATTCACCACTGAGGCCAAGCCCACCTCTTTCCATCTTGCTCACTCTTAAAATACACACATACACATATATACGTGTGTGTGCATGTGTGTGTTGTTCTCAGGCAGGCCAGGGAACCCTTGATGAGGAAGCAAAATTCATTCCCAGAGTGACTGCCTTAATACTGCACAGTTGGCCATGCGATGGTGACACACTCCTTTAATCCCAGCACTCAGGAGGCAGAGGTCTGTGAGTTCGAGACCAGCCTGTTCTACAGAGCCAGTTCCAGGAAGGCTCCAAAGCTACAGAGAAACCCTGTCTCAAAAAAACAAAACAAACAAAAAAACTAAAAAAGCCAGGAGCAAACAGGGTTCTCCCTTATTTCCGCACTTTCCCTCATTGACTGGGTTTCTGTAGAAGAAATGCCAATCATTACTGGCCCACATAAGTGTCCAGGATGTGAGTCGCCCCTTTATTTCCTTAAATGACCTGAACCCCCACATACACCTCTGCCTGGGTGTTTGTATTAGTTCCCATTCTGCAGAGAAACAGAACCGATAGCAAAAAGCCAGGGTGGATATGTAGTTCAGTGTGTGTGCCTCGCCTGCCAAGCTTGCAGTTCCACCTCAAACACTGCAAAAAAGCCAGGCCTGCGAGAACACGGCTATCACCCCAGCACTGGGAAAGTAGAAGCAGGAGAATCCAAAGGAAGCAGGAGAACTGGAAGGTTTCTTTGTTTTGTTTTGTTGAAACAAGGTTTCTTTGTGTAGCGCTGAAACTCACTCTGTAGACCAAGCTGGCCTCAAACTCAGTGATCTACCGGCTTCTGCCTGGAGTGTTGGGATTAAAGGCGTGTGCTACCACTATCTGGCAAGTCAGAACGTTTTATTTGGCTGCATGAGCCTCACACACACACATACATACAAAGCTAAGCATTCATCTATGTCCATCTGTCCTATTTTTCTGTTGTGATAGACACCATGTGCAAAAGCAACGTGGGGGAAAAAGATTGATTTCCTCTTATAGGTTAGAGGTTAACTAAGGCAGGAACTGAAGCACGAGTCATGGAAGAATGATTCTTCCTGGCTTACTCCCTCAGTTAGCCTTCATCCACAGCCCCAAATCTACGCCTAGAGCTTAGAGCTGGTGTCATCCAGCAAGCTAGGCCCTCCGACATCAACTAGCAATCGTATAATAATAATGATGATAACAGTAATGATAGGCCCACAGGCTTTTGGACCAGTCAATCTGATCGAAGCAACTGAGTGTCCCTCTGTCCAGGTATATCAAGTTGATACAATTAGCCATCACGCCACCATTATGATCAAGTGTTGGGTGGCAGAGAGGCAAGCAAAAATACACTAACATCATCAAACATTTAACATATTTGAAAGCCTAGGGTAATGGGTCTAGGGAGAGAGGAGTCTGGAATAATCATCTGGGGAATTTGGGTGAGGTCTGCTTCCATGACAGCAAAAAGCTCACCAGGTCGTTAGTAAAATGCACTCTCGGCTTTCTTCCTGGCTGAAATGCAGGTATTTGGTTTTTATCCCCTCCACCGAGGAGATGCGCCTGTGTGTTTAACATTGCTGGTTCTCTCGGTGCTTCCTTGTGAGTACAAGGACCTCTGTGCCCCCAACCAGGAGCCATCAGCAGCCTCTTAACCTCCCCCACCTCTCGGCACACATTAGTTCCGGGGATGGCATGGGGGGTGGGCACACATCTGTTTTGAAGAGCCTACAATGCAGCTGAGCGGTGGTGGCGCATGCCTGTTAATCCCCTCTTGCCGGCTGTCGTTTATTAGTTCTTTCTCCTTCCAGCTTCTTGAAGTTGCTTGCGTTTTCTTCTTAGTTTCCTCTGTGTTACCCTGAGTTCGGCTTCAGTGGCTACCTCTCCCTAACCCTTTCAGAGAGCTGGTGTCCAAAGGTCAAAGTACCTTTTTTTTTTTTTCTGGTGGGCCACCTGGAACTGCAAAGAAGTTCTACCTTCATTACAATCCAAGCTGCAGGCTAAACAATACTTCCTATCTCCTGGCCATTAATAATTGTCAAGAATCATAAAAGGAATTAAGAGAGACACCCAAATTCCTGGAAAATTTCCAGAAGCCCCAGAAAAAAATTAATATTCCTCTTTTATTAATCTATTCCCTATCTTCATTTTCCCCCCTTGAGATAGAGTCTGGCCATGTAGTCTAGGCTGGCCTGCTACTAGATATGTAACCCAGCGCAGGCTGGCCTCCAACTCTCCATCGTCCTGCCTTAGCTCTCCAAATGGCAGGATTATAGGCATGAGCCACGGCACTCAGCTTCCCTCATTCATCACATAGCTACAACAGCCCCACATCCACGAGGTGAGAAGTTGATTTTCGAGTCTGTCTCTTATTCTTGGCAAGAATATAAGTCCTCCTCACTCCGAAGCTGGCACTCTGACTGCGTAGAGGTGACAGAAATGGGGGATCATTGACACTGAATGAGCCAGCGACAACAGAGCAGGGTTTATATAGGCCAAATGCCTTCTTGTACTTCACCCAGAACTCCTGACCGAACCCAGGTTGTTCTAGAGCACAGTGCCTTCCCATGGCTTCCAGTGCTGCCCCGGAGGCCCAACAGCTCCACTTCATTTCAAAGACCACTTTTGTAAGGATGTCTGATCCTCCCTACCCTTCAATACGGTGAGGTAGCAACTCTCAGGCCTTGCTTGGCACTCCTGTCTTGAGGCTGCCGTTCTGCTTCGGATTCTTCCTGGGGCTCTGCAAACCAGAGTCTGGTTTTGCTCATCATTTTCCCTGCCGATGGTCAGTGGTGTGTATCGATGCGCCCAGGGACCTGGATGGGAACTTCAACCTGCATATACCTTGTAGACGTGGTGCACATTTCCTGACTGACTACAGAGCGAAGCAGACAGCATCACCTGTCTTCTATCTGAGGCACCTGAGGCACAGAAAGGTCATGCAGGCCCGAGATCACCTGACTGGGTCCCGATAGGCACGATTTAACACAGGTATTCTGATTCCCAAACCAGACGCTGGGCTCAGTGCAGAAGAAACACAAAATGACGGCATATTTAGAGCCAAAGGGAGCTACCAAACAATGAGAGGGGTGCTGAGAGCTGTGAGATCAAGGGAAGAAATCGAAGGGGGCGGTTGGAAAAACAAAACAAAACACATGAAGTGTACCAGTCATCTTCGGGCCCTGCATTTTACCTGCTTGAGGGCTCCAATAAACAAGTGCAGGAATCCCAGTACTCAGCAGCCACCAGGCAGGAACAGCTCAGGCAGTAGTCCTTCAAGAGGCACAGCTGGGCCAGTGCACAGCTGGGCTTGCTGGGCTTGACTGGCCTGGGGGGGGGCTGTCTTTGGCTGCTCTAGGACCCAGGGTCTAGGCTGTGCTTCCTGGCTGGTGTTCCAGGAAGGGATTGGTGAATTTGTAACTCTAGATAAGCTGAAGGTGGCTCCTACTGCTCCCTGCAAGGCCTCAAGTACCAGCTCTGGGTGACCCTGCTGCACTGGAGGGACATATAACCACTCACTCACCTCCTAACGTCACAAAATCTGGACATTTGACTTGATGCTTACTAGTCAGAAGTAATTACCCCAGTTATTAGAAGGAAACAGAAGCACATAGACCCACAAGACAAATCAGTCAGCCTGTGACGGTGACGGGGTGTCTCCATCCCTTCTTTATTTAAGGGAACAGATCTCCTTCCATGTACCCTTGAAAATCAGCACAGTAGCTCACTCCTGAGCAGAACTTCCTTTGAGGCAATCCCCTTGAACTGTCCGTTTCCATTGTCCAGCCCTGGAGTACAGATTGGGGAGGATTTGGACTCTATTCAGTATAGGGTGGATACAGCAGGAATCTGTTCAGATGCCCTAGTTCTTGGGTTACCCACCACTGTCACTGAAGTCTGTCCTGTCTGTATGCAGTGTATCAACCTCTTTTCACTAAGCCAGCAACAAGCTCCCTGACTCCCACTCTCAGGATTGGCAGCCTTCTCTCTCCGTACTCCACGACCGTCCTAGTGCTCAGAGGGACACAGGATGCTACAGCCTTCCTTAAACAGAGGAACAGCACATGATTTCCACACCCTGAAGGCGCTGGCCGATGCTTCGGCGTGCCCAGTGGACCGTCGGGTCTGTATTTCGCCATTCTTGCTGGCCAGGGTGGCTCTGGAACTGCCGGCTTTGAAATGGAATTTTGGCTGGAAGGGGTTGGGCCACACCGGCACAGACTGGATGCGGGTGGTCACAGAAAGATCCCACTACACCTCATCTCTCCTCCTCCCAATTCTGGCATTCCGCCAGACCCGCCAGACCGGCCCTTCCCTGCGCCCACACAAGAGGAGCGGGGAAGAGCGAGCAAGGCCAGCATCCCTGGCTAGTGGCCGCGCGAACTGGCCCCTAGCGCCCGTGTCCCGTCGGGACGCGCGCATCCCGAACGGGCTGCCAAGGCCCACAAAGCCCGGGCCCCGCGCCCCAGCCGGGCGAGCACAGAGCGGGGCGGGGCGGGCCGCGCGGGCCGGGGGTGTCGGATGTCACCCGCCGCGTACACCTCGGCCGGGAGGCGGGGAAGCGAACCATTGAGATGAGGAGACCTCCTCGGTCCTAGAGCGGTGCAGGAAGTGTCCCAGGGGAGGGAGCCGGAGGGCTCCGGCCTTTCCTTTCCGCGGCTGCCCGGCCTGCGCGGCCCGCCAACCGGGACGCTGCTCAGCGGTGAGTATACCGTGGACCGGTCTCCCATGTCCTGCTGCCTGAACCCGGATCCTGCTCCCCACTTCCCGCGCTCTGATCTCCAGCCCTGAGCCTGGGTCCCACTCCCTCTTCTCCACTTCCCGCGCCCTGGCCCAGATCCCTGTTCCCAGAGCTGCGTCCTCATCGTTGCCCTCGGGGGATGAAGCAGTATGATTGTCTTTCAGGCGTCTCCCTTCGCTCCCAAGCCCAGCTGAAGCTTTCTAGATGATCCCGAGACAGGGTTCGCCTGCCCAGGGACGGAGTCTGGCCCCTGCAGAGGAGCCGCCTCGGCCAAGACACCAGGGAGACCGGGCTGGAAGGTGAGAACCCGCAGCCCTGCAGTCCCAGGCTTCGAGGCGAAGAGCCAGCAAACCTGGAAGAGTGTAAGCGACAGAAACCCCATAGTTCTCCTGGCCTAAGACACCCTCCTCATTCCTTTCCTCCAATTCTGCTCCTTCAGTAGCAGCTTTGGGCAAGCCCCGCCCCTGGGGGAGCCCTCCCCTCACTAACGGTAGTTCATTCATAAAGCTTCCGCCGAGGCTCCTGCGCGCCAGGTGCCAGGGTGACAAAGAGGCACACGCCAGTCTGGCCTAGGGGCTCCCAGAGAGAGCAGTTCCACGGCAGAGCTGGGTGCCGAGGGTGGGACGCTGGATACCCCACCACGGGCTTAGACCTGAGCGGTTCAGGGCCCAGCAGGTGGGAGACAGTAGGCGGAGGAAGCTGGGAAGAGCGCGGGCGGGGCCGAGATTGGCATCTTAATACCGGAGTAAAATGTGAGAGTAGTCGCGGTTCACAGCCTGTTGCTTTCAGAGTTTCGCTCCGGGTGTCTGTTTGTCTTTGCTTCGGAAATCAAAGGAGTACAGAGAATTTGGGGTTCCAGGTGTTGTTCGGTTGCTTGGTGCTGTTCTGGTCTCGCTTGTCTTCCTGCAAAGTGGCGCTGCCCCGCTAGGAATCTCTTCCAGGTGAGAGTGTGAAGGGTCGGTGGCCCTGCCTGGAGTTCCCAGAGGCCTGAGAGCAGAACCCTGTGTGTCTCCGTTTTTTGCCTTTTCTCCCAGTGTTCGGAAGTCAAGTGGAGTGGCCTGTGTGTGTTTGCTGGGTTTTGTACGTGATAGCTAGGGAGGTCTAGAGAACCCCTGCCCCACCGCGGGTGTGTGGCAGTCTGTGGCACCGAGTTTCTTAAGAGTGGAAAGTCATGCTGGGCGGTGGTGGTGCATGTCTTGAATCCCAGCACTCGGAAGGCTGAGGCAGGTTGATCTCTGGGAGTGAGTTCAAGACCAGCCTGGACTACATGAGCGAGTTCCAGGACAGGCTCCAAAAGCTATCACAGAAACCCTGTCTCGAAAAACCAAAAAGAAAACGAATAGAAAAAAAAAAAGTCATGAAAGACCTTCCCGCATGACCAAGAAGGTTTGTGAAGTCGGTGTGTACCACTGCCTCGAGCATGACTTGGAGAGAACAAGGGATCAGAACTCATGAGATTTAAGTTGTTTTTTTTTAACCACATTTTATATACTAAAATGTAATTATATAATTTTCCCCTTCCTTTTTCTTCAACCCCCCTCTCCAAATCTTGGCCTCTTTCTCTGGTTGTTACATTGTTTTACACACTTATTCACAAACACACCCCCATGTCTAACTACAGGTAACTTTAGAATGTTTTTTAACTTATGTGTATCCCTTTGTAGACATCTGTGTATAGGTATATACACTTGAGTGCAGTGCCCATGGAGGTCAGAAGAAGGTTGGTGGAGACCCTGGAGTTGGAATTACAGGGCTTTGTGAACAACTTGGGGTGGATGTTCCCTGAACTGCTAAGCTGTCTGTCCCTCCAGCCCCCAGAACCAGATGGACTTTAGATGTACAATAAAGACCATAGTTCCTATGCTGCACCCAGTGGGGTGTAAGACTTGTCCTAAAACACTGAGATTTGGGGAAGAGGAGCAACTTTGCTGCACCAACTGACCTTGCACCTCTTGCACCCCTGTGCCTAGCGATGGTGTTTTAAAATACAGTGGGTTTTTTGTTGCTGTTTTTGTTTTTTGAGTTCCTTCTCTGCCTGCAAGTTTTTGCCCCTGCCGACACACAGAGGGCAGGCTATGTTGGGCTCTTATCCAGCCATTCTGTCCTTGGCAAAGTGGCATTGCCCCAGGATGGTCTTGGATGGCTCATTCTTTGCATTTTTTTTTTTTCAGTTTAATTTCTGAAGATCTCAAGAACAAAGACAGTGACTTTGGTGCCAAAGCTTCAAGATTGTGGCTTGCTGGGGCTATATCCTCCAAGAAGACCTGTCCCCCAAAGGTATCACAAGCCTGGGTTACACATATCTGCATGTGGCCTTGTTTTCCTGGGATGCTGGAAACGTCAGTGTCCTGTTGAAATGCCACCACTTCTCTCCCAGATTTCCTGCCTTCACTGCCACCTCTTAGGGGAACCTACATGGAGTGATGCTCATGGGAAGAGCCATCTTTCTTTCTGCCCCCATGTGTAAGAACCAGCCACACCAACACTTCATGTATTTCCCAGGGATTCCTCAAAGGGCTGGTGTCCTGTGGGCTTTGTCTACCCCCCACCCCCAGAAACAACCACGGGAGACCAGAGCACAGAGCATTGAAGCCAGCAATTTCTGTTTGGAAATAGGGCCGTCTTCTGCCGCTGACCCCCATCAAATCCCATCATGCCCACAGCCCTGTGCCCACGAGTCTTGGCTCCAAAGGAAAGTGAGGAGCCCAGGAAAATGCGGAGTCCTCCTGGAGAGAACCCCAGCCCTCAGGGTGAGCCTCCCAGCCCAGAGTCCTCTCGCCGCCTCTTCCGCCGGTTCCGCTACCAGGAGGCGGCAGGCCCACGGGAGGCCCTGGAGCGCCTCTGGGAACTGTGCCGGGGCTGGCTGCGGCTCGAAAGGCACACGAAGGAGCAGATCCTGGAGCTACTGGTGCTGGAGCAGTTCCTGGCCATCCTGCCATGGGAGATCCAGAGTTGGGTGCGTGCCCAGGAGCCGGAGAGTGGAGAGCAGGCTGTGGCTGCAGTAGAGGCCCTGGAACGGGAGCCAGGGAGACCCTGGCAGTGGGTAAGCACCGGGCAACTGGGAAAGGAGAGCCTGCTAAACTTGTGAGACCCCTAACCCCAAGATGAGAAATTCTGCCTAGACCCAGTGTTTGGCTACCTAAGAAAGCAAACCTTCCTAAGATAGCAAACGTTACTCTTTATGAAGTCTAAGTTGAGCTGATTGTTACTGTTGAGTCCATGGGAGGCAGAACCAGAAGAGAGAGGGCCTTCCCAGACCTGTGCAGAGCCTACAGGCAGGGCTCTGTCGTACTTCTCTCTTCCTGGCCCTCACTTGCTCTCTCTGGGGTTGCAGCTCAAGCACTGTGAAGACCCGGTCGTGATTGACGATGGCGATGTGCCTGGGCCTCAGGACCTTGAGCAAGAGCGAGTGTCAGCGGAGTCCCAGAGCAACCCTGACGCCCAGCCTGTGGCCCTTGCACAGGGCCTAGGGCTTCTCAGCAGACTACCAGGCCAGCCCACTGAGGACCCAGGTATGGAGCCTGTAATGAGTTGGGGAGCTGGGTTAGTTGTACACCATCCGTGTGCTCTGGTGTTGACTAAGGTGACCAACGACAGCTTTTTAACATTCTCTTGTCTCCTCTGAACTGTGAACTGTGGTTGTGGTCTGTGTCCTTCCGCAGAGCAACCGACCCAGAGTCTCCTCCTGGTATTAAATCCTACCAGAGGGAAGGCCTTGAGCAGATGGTGTGAAGTTATATGGTTATTTTTTTATGGGTGTTCTCAGTGGAGACATAGTCACTAGGACCGGGACCTGTGGCCTGATCTGAGCAAGGCTCTACTTTCCATCCTCTCAAACCCACATTGTCTTGCCTGGGTTACCCTGCAGCTGTAAGAAAATCTAAGCTCCCCCGGGAGAGAACAGTAACCTCTCCTTCAGATGGCCCCAGTGCTTTCTGGCAGGGTTTGAGTATCCAAAGCACCCAGCAACTGCAGAGACAGGGCAGAGTCATGCACAAAGCCAGAGCCACCATTCCTCTGAGCTAGAGTAGGACACCGATTGGTTCCTTAAGGAACCAATCCTAGGGACAAGGCCTAGGGACCAGTATTCCTCTTAAAGATACCATTGACATTGTGGCGTGGTGGTACACAGTTTTAATCCCAGCACCCAGGATGAATCTCTGTGAGTTGGAGATCAACATGGTCTATATACCAAGGTCTAGTCCAGCTAGAGATACAGCACTTGGGAGGCAGGGGCAGGCAGATCTCAGTGAGTTTGAGGCCAGCCTGGTCTACGAAGCGTGGTCCATATACAGAGAAACCCTGTCTCCAAAAGCCAAAAAAAGAAAAAGGAAGGAAGGAATAAAAGATAGCATGGCAGGTTTTGTTTTGTTTTCTGCGATGGGTCTGGTTTTGTTGTTGTGTTGCTCAATCTGTGGAAAATTCAATCCTCCCACCGTAACCTCCAGAATACTAGCTCTGTTCACAGTAGTTTTATAACTTAGGCATATGCTGTGTACTTTAATTTGTTTCTCATCTTTTATAATGCCTCCTACAGTGTAAATGCTAAAGGGCCAGAAAAAAGTATGTGCACAGCATTCTTTTTGTCTGATTTGTTGGTCTAGTCGGCCTTGTGATCCTGGGAGGTTTTGGCCCCTTGAGGTTTCAGACATGTTTGGGTGGCCAGGTTACTCTAATTATAATGGGGAAAATGCATTCTTGGGATTTTCAAAATTGTTTCTGGCAGTGAATTTTTGAGTGAGCTGGAGGTCCTGCTCTGTCTGTCCTGCTCTGTCTGTGGAGGGCATCTGCCTGTGTGTGTAAGTCCCCAGTTCAGTCTCCAGGACCTCACCCAAACTAAAAGCAAAGACTGTTTTCTCGTTTTTCTTTTTCCTTCTCCTTTCCTTCCTTGTCCCATCCATTTCTCTTTCTTTTTCCACTTCCCCTTCCTTGGGTTAGCCTCAAATTCATGAGTCTCCTGCCTCAGCCTCCCGAGTGCTGCAATTACAGGGCTGCTTTTTCATACTTGGTGGTAATAGTCTATTTAAAAATTAGTGTGTATGTGAATTTTATATATGTGTGTATACATATAAAATTATATAAATATATGTATGTTCACACACACACACACGTATATACAATTTTCCTGCCTGAAAATGTTTCCTGACTTCTGCACAAATCAGACCTCTGCAGTCCCCTGGCTAGAAGTGAAGGCAATGTTGACTTGGTGGGGCTGCCATCAGTGTTCTACACACTGGATCGCTCCGCTAACAGCAGTTTATTCTCATAGCTAGCTGTGAGGCTGCAGGTCTGAAGTGAAGGACTGGTCAGCCTTGGGTTCTCTGGGTTTCCTTACGTTAGCAGGTAGACAACCACTTCTTGCTGTATCTTCTATCTGTACAACTGTCTTCTAACTACCCCTCTTTAGTGACCACAGTTATGTTGAATTTGGGTCCATTCATGCTCATGACCTCATTTTAACTTAATTGGTTCTTTGGAGAGCCTTTCTCCAAATACAGTCACATTCGGAGGTATCTAGGGTTAGAATTTGAGCATGTAAATTTCCAAGGAACATAGTTTAAACATACCAGGAAACAGAAGGAAGAAGCCATTTCCCCAAATCACCAGGACTGTTTCCTGCAGCCTGGGATGTACGTGAGCAGTCTAAGGGGAGGAATGCCTAGGGAGAGGCCTGCTGTGAAGAATCTTCTAGATTCTTCTGAGATAACATAGCATTCACTCAGGCTTTAGGTTGCTTACGTGAGTGATACTCAGCACAGGACTTCCTGGTGCACAGCATTTGGGAAAACATTAAACACTAGGATTTGCTAGAGATGCAGCTTCTCATTGTGAGGCTCTTTCCTCAAGGCTAGGCTTTGTTTGGGTAGAGTAAGAGCGACCAGTCCTCTGTGATAGGTGGCGGGCATTAGGGAGCACAGTTAATAACAAACAGGCATTAGGGAGCAGAATTAAAACGTTTCCTCCAGAAACCATAAAGAACTTAAAAACTTTGTTGGGAAATCTGTGATATGGCATGAAATAGTTAAAATAATACACTATATAGTCTCTGTTGAGACACGGTCTCAGCCTGGAACTCCCTGTAGCTCAGGTTGGCCTCAGTTTGGATGTTTGTACCCAGCCTACCAAATGCTGGGGTTGTAGCACCACCACACCCTAAGTTTTAAATTCCATGTCTGAGCAAGGTTGAGTTGTGCTTGTCATCCTGTGCCTGATTCATTTTCTTAGGAGATGCGTTCCAGGGTCACCATGATGCACAGGTGGGAGGATTTCACCCTTTCATGACTGACTAGTATCTCAAGTGCCTATTTTTGTCTGCGTATTCTCTGTCTCCCCCTCTCTCTGACTCTTGTTTTTTTGAGTCAGGTCTCCCTGAGTATCATGAAACTTTCTGTGGGGCCTCAAACTCACTGAAATCCACCTCCTCTACCTCCCAAGTGCTGGGGAAAAATGAATGTCATGAGACAGTTTGCAGCCTGGGGTGGTGGCACACGCCTTTAATATACATACATGTATACACACATGTGCATATAATATAGATACATACATTTATATGCATATCAAGTGTTAGGTTAGATTATGGCATTTCAGTAATATGTTCCTGTTGATTGGTTTCTTCCCCATCCTTCTGTCCATCCTTCCTTTATTCTACCTTATAGCCCCCTCCTACTTGGATGTCATGTGTCCTTGTCCTCCTTACCCTTCCTTAGCTCTCTTCTTCTCTTGTAGGCCATGTTTTCTTTATCAGTTCACTATCAATAGATAATTTGATCCCATAACAGCTACTATGACAAATTTCCCAGGTAGCGTAAGGTTGACTTGCCCGTTGGAGGTTCCATATCTTTTCTTTTGGGTTTATATTTTCTTTTGGGTTAGGTCTTTGTTTGTTTGTTTGTTGCTCTGTAGCTTTTGGAGCCTCTCCTGGAACTTAAAAAGGCATGCACCACTACCATCCAGCCGGTCATAGTTTCTGTGAGAAGTTTTTGTTGTTGTTTGTTTTTGTTTTTTCAAGATAGGATTTCTCTGTGTGCCCCTGGCTGCCCTGAAGCTCACTTTGTAGACCAGGTTGGCCTCTAACTTCAAGATCTGTCTACCTCTGCCTTCCAAGTGCTGGGATTAAAGGTGTGCACTGCTACCATCTGGCTGTTTTTGTTTTCTTTTCCTTTTTTTTTTCTTTTTTTTTTTTTTAAACATTAACTGTCTAGATGTATTTGTGGATTTTTAAAATTTATTCTATCATATAATACATCCCGACTACAGTTTTCCCCTTCCTCCCCTCTACCCCCCCCCCCCCCCCCCCCCCCCCCCCCCCCCCCCCCCCCCCCGCAATCTACTACTCTTTATTTCCCTTCAGAAAAGAGCAGGCTTTCCAGTTACATCAACCTAACACAGCATAGCAAGCTGTCATAAGACTAGGCACATCCCCTCATGTCAAGGGTGGATGAGGCAAACCCCATAGGAGAGCAGGCAGAGAGTCATGGCCCTGCTCGTTCCCGTTCTCAGTAATGGTACCAGGGTTCTGGTACCGCGGCCACACTAACCTGGACAACAGTTTTCTGTGGCGCTTTGCAGATGTCCAGCTTACAGATGTATACTGTCCCACATCGTCCTCACCTTCAGTGGACCCTGGTGCCACAATGTTGGCCTTTATTTGGGATTTTGTAAATATTCATACATATCAGTGCAAACATGCTATGGCATGCATGTAATGTCAGAGGGCAGCTCGAAGGAGTTGGTTCTTCCCTTCTAGAGTGCAGGTGCCTGGGATTGAACTCAAGTCATTGTGTTAGCAGCAAGCCCCCTTACTCATTAGGCCATCTTACTGACCCTGTGTTTAGTTTTTGAGTTTTATAATAGTTGAAGCTAGCTGATTCTCCTGCCTCCATCTTTCAAATGCTGGGGTTATGTGTGTAATTATTGTACCTGGCTCTTTTGGGGGTGTATTTTAGATGCTGAAACAAGTCCCTGGATCTACAGAGGTTGGATAGCTAATTGATCAGGCCACCCTAAAGCCAGGCATTCCCTGGGACAGTCTCTATTGTCTCTCTGAAAAGACTACCAGAACCCTTGTGGTTTGCAAAGGGCTCGTTTTGCAAGTTAAGGCAGAGTGGGGTTTATGCAGAGCAAAGGAATGGCCCCTGTTGGTCCCTCTGCTTTTCTTTCCTTGCACATCTGCAGCACAGAGCCACCCCTGGCAGTCTGCGAGGTTATGGGGCCTGGCTCCCTTTAGGACATCTTCTCCGTCTCTTCCAGCTCCGCAAGATGGTTCCCTTGTTCAGGAGCAGAGTGTCAGGGACGCCCAGCCGGTGACCACCTGCCAGCTGCCCCCGGTGAGTGATTTCTAAAACAAGCTCATCTCTGAGCTGCCCCACAGGACAGTTCTTCCGGGACTCTGGCCTGCTTACTGTCTGCCACCGAATGTTCAGCCTTAGCCCAAGACCAAGGTGAGCAGGGCTGAGCTTAAAGATGCCCATTGTTTCTGCTCTTCCTGCAGCTCAAAGGGCTGCTCGCAGGGACACTCCAGGAAACTGCAGGTGTACACAGAGAGCCCCTGTAGTAGCTGTCTCTCCTTTAAGATCCCCCAGGGAAGAGGATTTAGTTACTTCACAAAGGAGGTGATATTCAAAATGGCAGCTAGGTTTCAAGAAGATCCTAAAGCAGTTGGAGCACTATCACGTGACCACATGGGGTCACATGGGCTCCCTGGTGTGTCTTGTCTGCTGTGTCCCTGGGCCACGTTTGCTTGTTTCAGTGTTCTGAGGAGTGTGGTGGTGTTCTGAGAGGGTGCAGCCGGGCTCTGGTCTCGCAGGAGGAGCGCATTTCTTTCCAGCCCTGTTTCCTCATCTGCTGAGGTCCTCTTTGCTTTTCCCTTCTCGTTGCCCTTTCTGCTGCCTTCCCCCAGAAAATGTAGGTTCCACCAGGGACTGCACCTGTAGAAGACTGAAGAACTAGAGATTGGCACATGCAGCGTTGACAGCCCGACTCCAAAATGCTTAGGGCTGTTAGGTTTGGGGTGGGTGTTGAAGTATTTGCATACATAAAATGAGAACTTGGGTGGTGCTGTGATGTTGCACACCTTTAGACCCAGCACTGGGGTGCAGTCTCTGAGTTCAAGTCAGCCTGGTCTACAGGATAGCCAGAGCCGTTACACAGAGAAGCCCTGTGGAGAGGGGGCGACACACACAGACAAACAAGCTAGAACTTGGAATAAGATTCAAGTTATGCATGTAACTTTTTTTTCATATGCATTATATACATAAACTGCAGGTCATTTAAAGCTTTCTTTAAAAAGAGGTTTAATTGGATGTTTTTGTCTGGGCCTCTTGCCAGCTCCCCACCATTACTCATGTTCTGAGGCTAGCGGTACAGGGTGTGGATTACAGCACATCCCACCTTCTACCCTGAACTCTCCAGCCTAGGGACTGGGCTCCCCATCCCCCAGAGGCTCCTCCGCATATAATCCAGACATTTTGGTTCCCCTTCCCTTTAGGACCTTTGGCCTCCTGGCTGCTGCACCTGGTTCCCCTCTCTCTGTTTTCCTTCTCCACACCACATGGCACTGCACAGCCTGGTCCTGTCCAGTCTGGACTCTCCCAGAGGTCCCTGCCTCTGCCCATGCTCTCCCACCTGTCTACAATAAACTCTCTCCTCCACCATACCGAGAGCAGCCGTGTCCTCTCCTTTTTATTTCTTCTTTTTATTCACTTGGGGAGTTCCAGGCCAGTGTGAGGCCCTTGTCCACCGTTAACAATGACAATAAAAACTATAAAGGTAGATGGAGTGACAACAGCTGAGATTATCTTTGGTCTCTTTATGTTCATACTTAAGCAAATGAGCGCAGTGGTACAGATAGGCCTCAGAGACTTGCTTGTCCCTTCTGTCTCAGAAGGACACAGTGAAAGCTGGCTCAGCAATTAAGACCTGAATTTGATTCCCTGCATCCACATGGCAATTCACAGCCATCTGTTAACTGCACGTCCATGGTATGCAACACCCTCTTCTGGCCTTCTTAGGCCCGGGTGGGTGCTCAAGTAGTGCACAGACAGACAAACTGCCCATATATATACATGAAGCAAACTGAAATTTTTTCTTTTTTTTTCTTTTTTTTTTTTATTGAGAATAGGGAAAAAAAAGTTTCCGCCTCCTCCCAGCCTCCCATTTCCCTCCCCCTCCCCCCACACTTCTCCCCCTCCCCCCACTCCTCTCCCCCTCCCTCTCCAATCCAAAGAGCAGTCATGGTTCCCTGCCCTGTGGAAAGTCCAAGGACCTCCCCCCTCCGTCCATGTCTAGGAAGGTGAACATTCAAACTGGCTAGGCTCCCACCAAGCCGGATCATGAAGTAGGATCAAAACCCCTTGCCATTGACCTTGGCTTCTCATCAGTCCTTATTGTTCGCCATGATCAGAGAGTCCGGTTTTATCCCATGCTTTTTCAGTCACAGTCCATAGAACCTTCATCTGGTGATGGATGGAGATAGAGACAGAGACCCACACTGGAGCACTGAACTGAGCTCCCAAGGTCCCAATGAGGAGCAGATGGAGGGAGAACACGAGCAAGGATGTCAGGACCACGGGGGGTGCACCCACCCACTGAGACAGTGGGGCTGATCTATTGGGAGCTCACCAAGGCCAGCTGGACTGTGAAATTTTTTCTTAAATGTTTCAAGAGAACAAGAAAGTGTCGCTGTTGATGGAAACTGAAGATGGAGGCTGTGCCGCATTCACAGGACCTGAGGCTCAGGCATTCCATAATGAGATTCGGGAGTAGGAGCCCTCACTGGGTGTAGATGACAAGGACAGGACAGGAACTGTCAGCTGTCAACGGGAAGGAGACTAGTCCATGCAGGGTCTTTTTCTTTTTCTTTTCTTTCTTTCTTTTTCTTTTTTTTTTCTTTTTTTTTTTTTGAGACTGATTCAAGCTAGCCTTGGACTTGTGGCTGTCTTCTGGCCTCAGGCTCCCAAAGCTAGTAGGATTATAGATCTGAAGGTGTGATGTCACCCTGTCTGGCTCTTAACTCTGCTGTTTTCTGGCTGTTTGTTTCCAAAAGAATGCTGTGACCTTGATAGAGTTTGAGCAGGAGAAAGCAACGTGGACAGATTGTTGTCTTCTCCTTTGCTGGCTTAGCTTGAAACTGAGTTAAAAATGATCCAGGCTCTTCTCTGTTCTCTGACCTGTGTTTCAAATACCTCAGCTTTTTTTTCCTACTGTTTCCTCTTTTTAATTTACTTGGGTTTGTTTTGTACGCATGACTGTATAACACGTGAGTGCTAGGAATCATATTCAGGTCCTGTAAAAGCAATAAGGATTCTTAACTACTGAGCCACCTCTCCAGCCCTGCCCTTCCCACTAGACTTTCAGAGCAGCATCCCAGGTGACCGCACTTTTCCTGTGCTTTAGGTGACCTTCTGTTCAGGGCTCCTCTGTGGGGAGGGGCTTTTCCCTAGGAAGTTGTGTTCTGTGGAGCAGGGTGGTTGGTAGATGAGATCTGTGACGTCCTTTAGCCTAGTTTGCCACAAGTGGTAGGAGGGAGGAAGGTGGGGGAGAAAATCCACTCACCACGAGGCCTGCTCTGTATTTTTAGATGTGGCTTGTTTTGGAAAGGCTTATGTGGGTATGGGTAGTTCAGGTTTTTTTGAGCAAAAATATGTGGCTGGATTTGGTCTACCAGTTTACATGGTTGGGAGAGAGAAACTGCTCATCATTTAGAAATTAGTAACAGAGGACTGGAACAGAGATCTGCTAAGCCAGCCTATTGTTTTTTCCTCTGAACAGTGGAAATATTTAGTAATTAACAAAAAATCCACTAACAGACTAAGGCCGAGTAAGTTCTTGAGACCCGGAGGGCTGATGAGTTTCTTGTCTAGTATTTTCCACATGGGGCTTTGTTGCCCACACAGCAAGATACTCAGCCAGGGCGCCTCCTTACTCTGCTAATGTGTCCCCTCAACATACTCGGCCAGTGCACCCCCTTACTCTGCTAATGTGTACATCTCAAGGCAATTTGGTTGTCTAGCCACTGGGAGTTTTTGTTTGTTTTCTGAGACAGGATTTCTCTATGTAGGCCTAGCTGTCCTAAAACTTGCCCTGTAACCAGGCTGGCCTAGAATCCACAGAGATCCACCTGCCACTGCTTCCTGAGTGCTGGGATTAAAGGCGTGCTGCGCTGCCACCAGCCAGTTGCCACTGGCTTTTAAATCACACTGTAGTGAAGTGGCCACCCTGGCATCAAGCTGAAGGGAAGGCTCTGACCCATGTTGATATGAGAAGTAGCAAATTATCGTTGCAAAAGGGCTCCTCCATAGGAGCTCAGCACCACCTTTCTGTTCTCGAGTCCCCACAGAAATGAATTGCTTGGTTCCTCTGAATCAGGTTTGGATATATGCAGGTGCGTTGTTCCTTGTGATCCATCCTGTGTAGTCTCCCCAAGCATCACAGATTTGTCTTGTTTTATATGACTTGGTGATTAAGTTGTAGGTCACACTGCAGCATTCAGCTTATCTGGACTTCCATCTTAGAAAGTCCATTGAGGCTTTTCTTAAAGTTTTTGTTCTTAGTCAGTGCCTGCCTGTTTGATAATATTGTGGTGAGTGTTTTGGGGGTAGCGAGAGTGTAGTATGAGCATCTGGCGTGGATTGGCTAAAGCAGAAGATGTGAGGTGGATCCAGTGTCTTTCGGTGTTGACTGGTGGTCAGGAGGAGGGGAGTTACTGTGAGAGCTCTGCAGGTGGTGGCAGATCTAGCATTTGTTGGAGATGGTGAGATTCTGACTGAGCAATCAACTTTCTGTGTCTGGGCCAAAGGGAGGAGAATAACAACTGTCCATAAAAACCATGACAAGCCAGCATAGTAGTACACACCATTAATCCAAGTGCTTGGGAGGCTGAGGCAGGTGAAGTGACTGTACGCACTGAGACTCTGTTTCAAACAACAACAAAGAAGCTGGAGAGATGCTTCAGTGGTTAGTACTGGCTGCTCTTCCAGAGGATCTGGATTCAATTCCCTGCATATACATGGCAGCTCACCCCTGTCTGTTAACACCAGTCCCAGGGATTTGATGTCCTCTATAAGCACTGCAGATGGTGCACAGACATACATGCAAGTAGTTCACCCATACAACAAAATATTTTAAAATTTTTTAATTAAACCTTTAGCTATTTTTAGTGGCTTAGAATAACAATCTAAAACACAGGGGCACTAACTGGCTTTATACAGCATAATTAAAAAAAAACCCTCAAGAATAAAATTAGCGTAGTAACTATAGAGTGGGCATGATGAGGAGCTGGAGAGATGGCTCAGAGGTTAAGAACACTTTTTGCTCTTGCAGAGGACCTGGATCCAGTTCCCAGCATCTACATGGTGACTCACAACCGTCTGTAACTAGCTGGGAGATCGATGGCTTCTTGACCTCTGAGGGCACCAGGCACTCGCTTGGTACAGATGTACATAGGCAGACAAAACAGTCATACACAAAAATTAAATTAAGAGAGAATTGTTAAAAGAAAAAAGAATCAGCAGCTCAAGACTCCCCCAGACCTTGGGCAAAAGTGTCATCCTCAGGCCAGCACACATTTCCCTGGTCAGAAAGAATCTCAGAGCCAGTGCCAGTATCCCGGTGACCTCTGCAGGTGGGCTGCTGGCATCCTCTCTGGGAGTGTTTCTTCTGAGATCTGTTTCCTGTAAATGAAACCACCAACCTGGACTCGACTAGGTAGAAGGTCACTCTCCTTGCTACAATACAAAAGATGGCTTTTGGTTTTCCCTTAACAGCTTTAATGAGTTCTTGGCATCACCAAAGACTTCCTTTTCGGTGCTAAAGATTGTCAAGCCCCAGAGGAGGGTGAATCTGAAATTGTAGAGAACTGAAGGTCAGGCTTTGGGCCAAGCAGTGTTCCCCTAAGTTTAGCTGAGTCTTAATCCACTTGTCCTTTCTACACCCCAGAGGGCTGGAGGCGGTAGGCAGGTGAAGACGCAATAGTACTGGGTAGAGCCCAGAAAGCTGCTTTGCCCCTTCACCATGTGAGGACCCCGGGTCTTTTTGTTGTTTTGGTTTTTCAAGACAGGGTTTCTCTGTGCATCTAGCAGTCCTGGAATTCACTCAGGCTGGCCTTGAACTCAGAGAGCTCTCCTGAGTGGTGGGATTAAAGACCTGGGCCCCCACTGCCCACCAGGAGCCTCAGTCTTTAAACCACTTTTAAAACATCAGGCTCTTACCAGAGACCCATCTGCTGCACCCCCGTCTTAATTTCTAGCCTCTGAAGTCATCAGGCATAAGTGCCTCGTGTTACAGGCCACCTGACTGTGGCATCTGGTTATCACAGCTGAGAGACACAAAGGCCCTGCTCTTCTCCAGCTGACACAGCCCTGCTCTGCACTTTCAGAACCGAGTTTCTCCATTTAAGGATATGATCTTATGCTTCTCAGAAGAGGACTGGTCTCTTCTGGACCCAGCGCAGACTGGTTTCTACGGAGAATTCATCATTGGGGAAGACTACGGGGTCTCCATGCCTCCAAGTAAGACCTAGCTTCTCAGGCAGCCAAGTGTATGGAAGGTGGGTGGGGGGCCTCACTCTGACTGAGGGACACCACCATGAGGTTCAGGTACTGTGGCTGAATCTGATCTGTTTACCCTCTTAACCTTGACAGGAAGCTTCCTGTACAGCATCCACGGGTAATTTGTGGGTGGCCTGGCTATCCTAACACGTGTAGTTAGGCTCTTAGGCTCTGTCCCAAATACGGCATTATTTCAGTGTTTCCATCGCTTCCAGTCGTTCTTGCCCCAGGGGCCCTTTTCTGTGTACCCAGTGGGCCTCAAAGGGATGATCCTGGCCTGCTCTTGTCACATGCTGCCTTTTACCCTTCCCCAGTTTCCCGGCCTTGCTCTCCTCTGTACCACCAGCTGTGCTTGATACAGCTCAGTGGCTGTCTCGCCACAGTTTCTTCTTGGGCCAGACAAGGGTTCCCTCACTGGGCCTGCCCTGGTCACCTGCAATAATAGCAGGTCACTGTTGACACTTTTGTGTCCTACCTCTTTGTGAACAGACGACTCTGCAGCTCAGCCAGACCTCTCACCTGAAGAGAACGGGCCACGGGTCATAGAGATGCCAGCCCTTCAGGGTAAAGATGCGCCCCAGGTGTCCTGCCTAGGTGAGTGGCAGTCCAGAAGCGGGCAGGCAGGAAGGAGAGAACTGTTGCAGCCAGGGCACCCCAGATTCCCCCCACAGTGCCCCACTGTCTTGGCATTCCATGCTCTGCTTTGCCTCTAGCTTTTTGTAGAGAGTGGGAAGTCTGGATTTTGCTGTCCATTGAGACTGTTCCTCAGCCAGAGACTAGTAGAGAAGGGAAATGTCTCCTGCTGTCCATAGTAGCCTATGTTTGTAGCAAGGTTCTCTCCAGAAAAGTGGGCAGATGCTCGTGCTGAGGACTGAGCGCAAAGCACAAATCCTTTAGACACTGTGCTTGCCTGTGCCCCACCCACACCCCCAGATTCTGGGAGAATCCCATGGGGAGAGATGGGTAAGATTGATCTGCACCACATAGGCCTGTGTGCCCAGGATGCACGCATGTGGGTGGGGGATGCAGCTGTGCTATGCACGGAAGTAGCACTGAACAGAACCTAAGACTGTGCAGGGCCTGTCAGCAAAGGTGTTGCTTCTCTGATGCCACAGAGGTAAATGAACAGAACTGGAACCTGTGTTAATTTGTCCAGCTTCAGACCTAGGTTCATAGTGTTTGCTCATTTGCTTCCTGTGGAATGACCCCTTTGCACCAGACCCCAGGAGGGAACGCGGCACCCACAGATCATAGCCTACCTCTTCCTTAGTTGTTTCTGCATGGTGACACCTATATATATGTGTGTGTGTCATATATATATATATAAAACAAATCGCTTTCTCCATTTCTTTGGGAAGACCTTCCCAGTCTCCAGCCATTCCAAGAAGAAGGAAGGAAATGGGAGGAACTGCAGGTGCCAGAGCTCCAGTCCTGCCAGCAGGTGGCGCTCACTCAGAGTCCTTGTCCAGGAAGTGATCCACCACCCCTAAAGAATAGCCTGGACCAGGAGGTGACCATTGAGATCATGCTATCCAGTTCTGGGGATGAGGACTCCCAACACAGCCCATAGTGCACAGAGGAGCTGAGGAGCCCTGCAGAAAAGCCCCATAGTCTCTCGACCCACCGCAACAGCACGGAGGTTGGAGGCGAGGTGCAAACCTCACANTGCCAGAGCTCCAGTCCTGCCAGCAGGTGGCGCTCACTCAGAGCCCTTGTCCAGGTGAGGAGCCTGGGTGTGATGTGTGACCTTGTGCTTGTGGTGGTGGGGGGGGGGGGGGGGGGGGGGGGGGGTGTGTGTGTGTGTGTGTGTGTGTGTGTGTGTGTGTGTGTGTGTGTGTGTGTGTGTGTGTGTGTGTGTGTGTGTTGATTAGGACATTAGGAATGAGACTGGCCAAGGTTCTTGCTGACTGCTGCTGGGGGTTGCCAGCCTCTTGTTTTGGTTTTGCTGTTTCCCCATCTCACAGTGGCTCGTTGGCTGTTCCAGGGTAGATGTGGGGGCGGGGGCTAATGTGACACTGGTCTGTATGTACCTGATGATGGGTACGCCAGAATCCCGAGATGGTCTTATTGTAGAGCAGAGTCTAGAATGCAGAAGCTGCATTGCTGCCCTTCCAGTATGAGTCTCGGTCGTGGTAAAAGTGACCCTTCAGAGGCGACTGCAGTGTCCTGACTTAACACGCGGGCTCTACTGAACACATCTTTGGACCCAGTGCCCAGTGGCTGCCTGTAGACGTCACACATTTGTTCCCTTGTGACGCAGGCAGGACTGGTGTGCCCACCTCATGCAGTACGGGGCACTCAGCCATCGTGCTCAGCTCCTTGCTCACGTGTAGACAGTGGATTTTAGAGCATGGTCCCTCAGCCTGAAAGGAGGAGGCCTCTTCTACCAATGCTTTTGTCTTTTCCTTTCCTGCATTTTTTTCATGCATGTGTGGTCAGCTCTTAACATTGTTTTCTGGCCTTTAATCCCAGCACTCAGGAAGCAGAGGCAGATGGATCTCTTGTCTCTTGAGTTCAAGTCCAGCCTGGTCTACAGAGTGAGTTCCGGGACAGCCAGGACTACATAATGAGATCCTATGTCAAAAAAAAAAAAAAAAAAAACCAAAAACTTAAACCAAACAAGCAAAAATGTTCAGTCTTCTTAAAATGTCCAAAGTCTCTTTTAAGCTACAAAGCTCGTCAGCATGGTGTTCCATACCTTTAATCCCTCAGAGCTACACAGAGAAACTTACTTGAAACCCCCCCCCCAAAAGGTAGAAAGTCTTTCTAAAATCACAGTGTCTTGAGCCTGACAGTGGTGGCGTACACTTTAATCCCAGTACTCAGGAGACAGAGGTAGCAGATCTCTGTGAGTTCGATACCAGCCTGGACTACAAGAGCTAGTTCCAGGACAGCTAGACACAGAGAAACCCTATCCTGAAAAAAAAAACAAAAAATTTTTTTACAAAGTCTCTTAACTATAGGCTCTTATAAAATGAAAAATAAGTTCCATACTTTCTTAGTGCAAGACAGAAAGACCAGGGCACATTCAAATCAAACCCCGAAGTCCGACACTATAAAACTCAGTGTTAGACGTCTGGGACTTACTCTCTTCTGGACCTAGGCAGCTCCGCTGTCCAGCTCTGCTATCCATAGCCCACACACAGTTTGTCTCCTGGGCTCCACTGTATTCCCTTTCTTAATATGCAGACAACTGATATGAGGTGACGGCCCCCAACACAGCTACAGCACACCAGCGCACAGATATCACATACATAGACCAGACTCACTACTAGGTGGAAACTGAGGCCAGAGTCGTGGGGAGCAAAAATTTGTACAAATATGGTGTAAGCAAAAGATCTATTCATCCGTAGGGAGAGTAGCATAGGCGTTCAGGAAGGCATTGGCCCTCTTTGTTGTGGGGGAATTGAGCTGTATGGGAAAAAGAAAGAGAGTCTGTGGAGGCTACAGCACCTGATTATGAAACAAACGAAAAGCTATTAGCTTAGGAATAATTTTATTCTGGGTCTTTACCGACACACACCACAGAGGACCGTGTATATACACACTACTACTTATATACCATTTACAGACTTTAAATATCATAGAAATACTATACATACCGACACATAGAAATACTATACATACCGACACATTCATTATACATGTAGTACGAATACCACTTACATCTCTGTTTTTGCCCTCCCTTGTGGAACTGGACAGTCTGGAAGTCTGCATACACTTCCCACAGCCTTAGCTTGTCATTTTTCCTTCAAGGAATTTCTCATAATGTGTGGGTAAACATGCCAGCACAACTAACCCATCCTGTCACCTTAGTGTGGGAGGGGCCGGGTATGTTTCAAGTTATTTTAGCTTTTGAATTTCGGCACTATCAGAAGGTTAGTTTTCTTTTGGTTTGAGTTTGTTTTTCTTTTAAGACATTTTGACTGTATAGCCAGACTAGCCTGGAACTTGCAACTTACTGCTGAAGCCTCCTAAGTGTGGACTTAATCAACAGACCTCTATTGCATAGACTTCTCTTTTCCTCTTATATTTGTTTTAGATCCGCCAGTATAGTCTCATTTAACCTCTTAAAAGTTCCCACCTTCAACTACAATCACATTCTGACATCTAGGGAATTAGGATTTCAATGTGGGACTTTGGGGAGATGTAGTTAGGCCCACAACACTCCCCTGGTGTCCTCAAGTTCATGTCCTTACATGCAGAATATATTTACCTATGTCTGGCACAGTGGTAGAGGCCTGTAGTCCCCACTGAAGGCTGAGGAGAGAAGGTCACTTTAGCCCAGGAATTGAAGCTCAGCTTCAGCTTTGATGGCACAGTGGGACCTCACAAATCCAATACATCACCAGCTTCTGTCCGAATGCTCATGTAACTCGGATGTGATGAGACTTTAGGTCTCGTCCTAACCCGTTCTTTTCCAAATATGAAGCAGGTAAGCTGTGTGTCAGGACAAGGGTGAGGCAGATGCTTCCAAAAGCACAAAAGAAAGATAAGCCCCAAAGGCTCCTGTAAAGCCTAGTTAGGTAAGTTCTAGTTTCTGAGCTGAAGGAGACCTTTGTTAGTGCTGGCTCAAGGCCAAGGCTGGCTGACGCTGAGCAGAACTGGCTCCAGTCCCCAGGCTGTGCTCTTGTGTCCTTGGTGGCAGTGCTGCTGCCGCTGTTGGCCTCTAAGGAGCCTTAGGGTCATTCCTCCCCTTTCTCGTGGGATAGCACGTGTCTAACAGCTCAGCTGTTAGGTAGAGAGCTGGAACTACAGCCTTCTTTGTTTATCCTTTCTCTTCCGTTTAGTGCAAAATCTTCAAAGAACCTTGTTGGTCTCCTATAAGATACAGTTCAGGGGGCACAGACACCAGGCAGGGAGCTCCTCCTACACAGCTCTCTCCCAAGTAGCTGCATCTCTGTTCTCGCTGCCAAGGTGATTGGCAAGGTTCCAGGAGGCCCAGACACACACTGCCCAGTGTTTATTAAGCCACAGTTTGGTGTTCTCCCCAGAAACCATCCTTTGGAAGTATTAATCCTGCCTTGGTTTAGGTATGGTTGGAGGATGCTCTCAAAGGCTTCTTTTAGAGGCTTTGTCCTCAGAGTGGCAATGTGGGAGGCGGCAGAGCCTAGTAGAGGGTCCTCAGGTAAATGAACGAGCCACCTTTAAAAGAGAAAAAGGAGGACTGGAGGGGTGGCTCTTAGAGAGGACCCCGCCTGCACACATGGCAGCTCACAGCTGTCCTTATTCCAGTTCCAGAGGCAGTGTCCTCTCCAGGCAGCAGGCACACAGACGGAACACACATGTATAGGCGTCAGGGCTGGAGAGATGAGACAGCTCAGCTGTTCCGTTCTCAGCGCTTACACGGAGGCTCACAACTGTGTGTAACTCCAGTTCCAAGTGATCTACTGCTCTCATCCGGCCTCCGTGGGCACTACACACACATGGTACACAGATTAACACGAAGGCAACTATCTGTAAACATAAGATAATCTTTTAAAAATTTATTATTAAAAAATACAGAGCCAGGGCCTTAGTGGTGCTCACCTTTAATCCCAACACTAGGGAGGTGGATCTTTGTGAGTTCAAGGCTAGCCAGGGCTACACACAGAAACCTTGTGTGCTTGGGGAGGAGCATGGGTTGCTCTGTGGGAGAAGGGCCCTCAGCCTTCAGCCCTGCAGTGCTAGGTAGCTTGCTCTTAAGTGACGTGACTTTCACATGCCTGGGGTGGGGAATGAGGTTGACTGTGCAGGTGTGGAGACCAAAGGTCAACTTCAGATGTCACACATATTCCTCAGAACTCATCCATATTGTTTGGGGGAGGGGATGTTGTTTGTTTGGTTTGGTTTTCTCAGTTGTTTGTTTATTGAAATAGTTTCTCTGTGTAGTCCTGATTGCCCTGGAACTTCCTCGGTAGACCAGACTGGCCTTGTACTCAGATCCTCCTGTCTCTGCCTTCATAGAGCAGGACTTCTTTTGGTTTTTAAGATAGGGTCAAAAAGGTACAAAGTCTCCAGCCAGGCCAGGCAGTGGTGGCGCAAACCTTTAATCCCGGCACCCAGAAGGCAGAGGCAGGAGAATCTCTGAGTTTGAGGCCAGCCTAGTTAATAGAGCAAGTTCCAGGACAGTTTTGAAGATCAAAACAAAACCCTGGAACCTAGGGTTTATCAATTAGCCAGCAAGCCCCAGGGGCCCGGCCTGTCTCCATCTCCCCACCCTCCCCACCGCTGGGATTACTAACACATCCCATGAAATCTAACTTTTATTTCTGTGGGTCTTTGTGTTTCTGTGGTAAACACTTTCCCTAGCCATGGTGTGCTCTCTGGCTTTGACATCCGGCCATTGCTATCATCTATCAGTGATATGGCCAGGGGAAGCTCTCACCAGAGCCTCTCCAAAACAAAACTAAACAAAGCTTCACTTTGTAAGCAGCTGCCGCGGGCGTCTGATTGTTGCCATGATGAAAGCCAGACTAAAGCAGCTGCCTGAGGACTTTCCCTACCTTCACATTCCAGAGCTTTACTTCAGTCCAGATTTTAATGAAGGCAGGAAGAAGAAGAAAACAGTGTCTCCAGCAATCTGCTTAGAAATACCCTTGCTGGAGCCGGGCGGTGGTGGCGCACGCCTTTAATCCCAGCACTCGGGAGGCAGAGGCAGGCGGATCTCTGTGAGTTCGAGACCAGCCTGGTCTACAGAGCTAGTTCCAGGACAGGCTCCAAAGCCACAGAGAAACCCTGTCTTGAAAAACCAAAAAAAAAAAAAAAAAAAAAAAAAAAGAAATACCCTTGCTGTCACTTAGCTTCTGCTTGTCACAGAACACCTAGCACGCATTTTAGCCAAGTTTTTCTGCCACCTTGCAAGAATCACCTTTCCCTTACACTTCACTGCCTTGTTCTGGCTTCCATCTGAGACACATCCAGAAGTCCACTAAATACCCGTTTCTACCAGCCACCTCTTCACATCTGTCGATAACATGCACCTTACCCACTCCCAGCCTACGGCTGGGCTCCAAAGCCGCTTCCACAGTTACAGCTGTTCCCATACTTCCTGCTACCAAAAGCTGTGAGACTGGGATCTTCGTATCTTACCATAAGTGGAGCCTTTCCCCCTTTGGTGTGTGGATGTGCTCATGGAGGCCAGAAGAGGGTATCGGCTCCTGGAAATGAGTTACAGACTGTTGTGAGCAGCCATGGGGGTGCTGGGAATTGAACCTAAGTCCTCTGGAAGAGCAGCCAGTATTTAACCACTGAGCCACCTCTCTGGCCTCACACGGACCAAACTTTTAACCACATAAAAGTTTCTCTCAGTTCCAGAGGCCTTAGTGCAGGATCAAGGTCTCATTAGGGTGGGCTTCCTCTCCTCCCCACAACTACCTCTTCCCTGTGACCTCCATGATCTCTCTGTATCAGGTTTCCTGTTACAGAAATACCAGTTGTGTCGGGACCTACCTCTATAGTGGCCTCATTCCAGCTCACCTCTGTCTCCCTATTTTAAGTTAGCTCTGAGGTGAAGTCTCATTGTCCTTTCCTGTGTGTGCTGTGTCGCATTGTCTCCTGTCATCCTCTCCTCCTGCTGGTCCCTTCCCCCTTGCAAGTAGCTTCTTTTCTGCTGAAGATGTTGAGTATTGAAGGTGAAGCCTTGTGTGTGCTAGGCAAGTTCTTATAATAAGTTAGCCAGGCTAGCCTTGAACTCACTCTGAAGATTCTCAAACATTCATCCTCCTGACTACTAAGCCATCTCTCCAGCTCTTTATAAAGCTCTAGGTTCTACATATACGTCAACTTGCCTTTTGAAAAACTGTCTCCAAATACAGTGGCATTCTACCATCCTGGAGGTCACTTTGAGTTGGGGCACAAGGAGTTCATGGCATAGACTTCCCGCTGTCATAATGTCATCTCCTACTGAATAAAGGAGAGAAGACTTTGTAGGCTGCTGTAGCACTGTGTCTTCTACTGAAAGCTAGTGGCGATTAATAGGAGAAAGGTGTCACTAGCAAGGGCTCAGTAGCACCTTCTACCTGGCCACACAGAGTCAAGAAAGTGAAGAGCAGAGCTGCTGTGATCATTTCAGTCCCGCAGATATGGCTGCATGGGCTTAGAAAAGCCACCTGGCCAGAATGAGCCTTCTCAGCTGGAAAACCCGGAGGACAGCTGAGCTTTGAATCTCTCCTTCTAGCTCTGTCAAGCAGAGTTAGGTTGGGTAACAATGAGGATCAAGTCCGTCTCCCACCCTTCTCCTTGTGGCTGTGAGTTCACAGCATAGGCAGAGGGGGCTGTGCACACCATAACTCTGACACAGCCCCTGAACCTCCAGGGTCCTTGGCGGGGTGCCTAGTTAAGTACTATAAATGGTGTGTCAAAGGTTTGCACAGGTAAGTGCCAGCTCTTAGAATTTTAAGGTCCAGTGGCTCCGGAAGAAATGCTTGGAAAGGAAAGGATTGTGGGAAAACAGCAGGAAAGTCAGGAAGAGACACAGTTACGACACCAGCAACTGTGCAGGGCAGCCAGACCTCAGGAATTGGTAAGGAACACTACAACCCTAGGGTGTCTGGATCCCCTGTTAAGCCTGTCTGCGCAGGAAGTAGTCTAGACAGGTCCACTGACCATACTGGTATTCTGTAACAGGAGGGGATCCACCACCCCTAAAGAATAGCCTGGACCAGGAGGTGACCATTGAGATCGTGCTGTCCAGTTCTGGGGATGAGGACTCCCAACACAGCCCATACTGCACAGAGGAGCTGAGGAGCCCTGCAGAAAAGCCCCATAGTCTCTCGACCCACCGCAACAGCACGGAGGTTGGAGGCGAGGTGCAAACCTCACAAAAGTCTTATGTGTGTCCGAACTGTGGGAAGATCTTCCGCTGGAGGGTCAACTTTATCCGCCACCTGCGCAGCCGCAGGGAGCAGAAGCCACACAAATGCTCAGTGTGTGGAGAGTTATTCAGTGACAGCGAGGACCTGGATGGACACCTGGAGACCCATGAGGCCCAGAAGCCCTACAGGTGCACTGTCTGCGGAAAGAGCTTCCGCCTCAACTCACACCTGCTCTCCCACCGACGGATCCACTTGCATCCAGACAAACAGCCACCAGTGAAGAAGAGCGAGGAGGATGCCTTGGAAACGGAGGGCACAGGTACCCAAGCCCTGCTGGAGAAGAGCAAGGCTAAGCTGGCCTTCCAGTGTGGGAACTGTGGGAAGGGCTTCCAGCGACACGACTATCTGGTGAGACACCGTAGCCACTGTCACCTGAAGAGTGAGGCTCGTCCCCTCCAATGTCGGTACTGTGTCAAAACTTTCCGGCAGAATTACGATCTCCTCCGCCATGAGCGCCTGCACATGAAGCGCCGCTCCAAGCAGGCTCTGAACTCATACTGAGCGGGACGTGGCCCTACAAACTAGTCCCTGCCTAGCACAAAGCCCGAACCACCTGCCCTTTGCTCTCAGGTAGTGTCCGACTTCTGGTGCCATGCCTCTTCCTCCCCAGATAAAAAGTAGCCACCTGAGCACTCCTTCTACTGTGCCAAAACCCAGGGAGGTGAGGCAACTCTGCATCTTAGAGACCTTTAGTCACATGCTCCAGCCCTCAGAGGGACTGAGCTGCCCCATCCCATGCCTTCTAGGGGTGAGGTATGTGCAGTGGGGAGCTGGCCTAAAGCCCTGACCCTGGTCCTGTCCTCAGAAGTCAGTTTGAGGTCATTGTGTCTAGGAGAGTGTCCCACAGATGGCCAGGAGGGCCTTTGGGGTCTGGGGATTGTCATGAGACCTGATTTAGCCAGGCCACTGACCATACGGGGATCAGGAGCTCACATTTTAAATGTGTGCACCTGTCCCAACATGTCTTCATTGTGCCCCAAAGATCCTTCATAAATCTGTGATGGGAACTGCCTGTCACCACCCTGAGTCCTGCATTCTGTCAGCCCATCAAGGCTCTGTTGGGCGAGCCAAACCCTGGGACAGAAGCTTCTGTGAAGCCGTGTCCTTCAGGGGTACCCAGTCCACGGCAGTCTCTTTAGTTCCCTGGCACTGTTGTGACTGTACTAAACCTGAGCTCTTCTAACATCAGCAGGGGGCGTTGTCCCAGCTGTGAGGCTGCAAAGGCCGAGAGCTGGTGTCAGCAGGGTTGGTTCTCTGAGGCTGGGGCTGTCGTCACTAACCCTTGTCTGTAGCCCTGGGCTGCATACTGCACAGAGAAGCTGAGGAGCCCTGCACAAACGTCTTTGCCTTTGTCTCCACTGTGTCGGTCTCCAAGCGTAACCTTTTGTACAGGATCCCAGTTTTTGGGTTGGGGCGCTAACCCTGTCTGTTACAGCTGAACCCCACCTACATCTGGAGTGGCCCGTTTCCAAATAAAGTCACATCTTGAGGTGCTAGGAATAAGGACTTCAACCCTGGAGTTTGAGTGGACATAGCCAAACCCCAGATGATCTCATGGTGCTGTTATCCTGCCTCAGATGAACCGATGTGGACTTGGGGTAGCTTGCTGGCCATCCCTTTGAATGCTGGGCTCAGTCCATTGTCTGTTCTCAGAGCTGCTGCCATCTGCAAGGAAGAATCCTCATCCATGGCCTTTAAGTTCAGAGCCTGGGATTCTGGGGGTAGTTGTTGGTAGGAAACCTCAAGCAATTGAAAATGTGGTCTTACTGTCCTGGCCCACTGGTGTTGACCTCAGTTTGGCTATGACTGGACCCAAGAGCTGCAGCCAGGCTGGTTCTGTAGGCTGTACCAGCTCTCAACTGTCAGGAAGCCTGAGAAAATGAATTCACGGCCTCTGGTGCTCTATGTCCTGATTTTCACATCAAGAAGCCTCTATTCAGATGCAATCAGAGAATTTTGAGACTTTCTTTTTCTGCTCAGTGCATTGCCCAGAAATAGTAAATGCAATAAAACCACCACACCTTGAACAAGAAATAAACTGTCCTAGTTTCTAACTAGTTCTCTTCTATCCTTGTGTCTGAAAAAGAGAGAAGTTGGGTCTTTATTGGTCAAGGGAGGGCAGACTTCCACATGGAGGCCAGGGTCTTTGTATTCACCCTCTCTACCCCCACACTCTTGCCTGAGGCTCCACAGTTACCTAAACTGGGAACGCGGTGCTATTCGCTTGTGTATTTGACAATAAAAGTGCAGTGCTTAGAGGAGGTATCCCAGGTATACAGCCAATACTGCCAGGGAGCCCTCATTGCTCATCCAAAGACCAGAAGTCCTGGGATGCAGCTCAATCCCAGGTGTTTTAGCTGGGAGGAACAGTGACAAACCTCCACTAAACATCCTTTCCTTACTGGGCTGGTTGGTCCTTGTCTCCCTCTGGCTGCTGAGAAGAGCCAATTCACTTATTCCTCCAGGTCTTCTCATAGTAGCCCACAGAAGGCTGCAGGTTGAGACCCTGCATCCAAGAAGCCTCCTTCCATGCGCCCCTGATTCCTTGGCTTCCCACAGATGGCGCAGGTGCGTTATCAAAGCTCATTGAGTTAAAATTAGTGTTAGATTTCATTAAAAATAGCATGAAGCTGGTCATGACACCATAGGTATGTTATCCCAGCAACTCATGAATCGGAAGCAATCACCTACACAAATTGGGGAGACCAGCTCTCAAACAACTTTTTAAGTGGTGGAAATAGTTTAATGGTAAACACAGTTGTCTGATGTGCTAGGCACTGACCCCAGTCCCCAGAACCACAAAACAGCATCTGAAGCATAGCCATAGCAGTGAACGACTTAGGAGTAAGTGACTTTTAGGAGAAGAAGGGAAGTTTCTGGGGGTACAGGAGGTGGTTACATTCCCAAGCACACAGCAGAGATTTTACTCGGCCTCTGCTTCTCTGCTCATCTCCCCAACTCGAGTGGCCCCAAGGCTCCTGTTATTGTGGCACAAGTGGAAAAGAAGGTAAGTAAGCCAGCATTTGTGGACATCTAGGCCCAATGGTTTCCCCTCGACCAAAAACAACTCCAATTGGGCAGTAGGAGGATAACTGATATCACCTTGCCAGTTCCATCTATATTACCCAGACTGGCTTTGAACTTGTGAAGTGCCTGCCTCCTAAACTTCCCGAGTAACTGGATTGTGGGCCTGCTTTGGGTTTGTTCATAGGATGAACTATCCAGACTCCCAGTGACAGGGCTCTCTCTTGAGAAGCCCAAACTTTGAAACGGTCTTCTATACATCCCTGCCTGTCCTGGATCAGGGTGGTCTCAAGTTCATAGAGATCTTTCTGCTCTGCACCCCAAGTGCTGGGATTAAAGACACGGACCACCACACCCAGCTCAGACTCCCTCTTTTTAGGTTTAATTTTTAAAATGTTTAGACATTTTATGTGTATGGGTATTTTCCTCTGTGTGTGTGTGTGTGTGTGTGTGTGTGTGTGTATGCACCTGTACACCATGTGCGGGTGTGTGTTTGTGTGTGTGTGTGTGTATGCACCTGTACACCGTGTGCATGTTTGGTGCCTGCAGAAGCCAGAAGAGGGTGCCGGGCAGTGGTGGCACACACCTTTAATTCCAGCAGAAGCAGGCAGATCTCCATGAGTTCGAGGCCAGCCTGGTCTACAAGAGCTAGTTCCAGGACAGCTAGGACTGTTACACAGAGAAACCCTGTTTCAAAAAACAAACAAAAAGAAGCCAGAGAAGGGTAATAGGGCACCTGGAACTAGAGCTGCAGACAGTTGTAAGCCACCATACCATATGGGTGCTGGGAATTGAACCCAAGACCTCAGACTCTTAAACTGTTTTCTTTCTACAATAAAATCTCTCAGTTCTTTGCTTTGTCCCAACTCTGAATTCTTTCTTAGACACATGAGCGAGAGTGAGAGTCTAATTAGTGTTGTTTGCTTTCCTGTGGATGTAAGGCTGCCCACTGGAGTGTGAACAAACTACCAAGAGTCTCACCTGAAGAAAGCCAACTCTCCCCCTGCAGTGCTAGCGTCTCTACCAGGAGTGGGGTCTGGTGAGCACACTCCCCATCCGTGCTGAGATACGGACGGGGCTGACCCTGGACAGGTCTTGCGTAGACAAACACAACTGTTGAGAGCTCATGACTGTAACCGCCTGTTGTGTCCAGAAGACACCATCTCACAGTAGCTCTCCCTAGTCTCTGACTCTTAGGGTCTCCCACGTTCCCATGACAGTGCCTGAGCCATGGGTGGAGGCCTTTGATACACATGTCCTGTTTGGGGTTGAGCACGCAACAGTTACTTATTCTTTACACTCTGATGATTTGTGGCTCTTTGTGCTCTGTCCATTGCAAAAAAACATTTTCTGAGGTAGTGTATGAGCTAGTCTCATTATTTGTGTGTGTGTGTGTGTGTGTGTGTGTGTGTGTGTGTGAGAGAGAGAGAGAGAGAGAGAGAGAGAGAGAGAGAGAGAGAGAGAGAGAGAGATGTAGATGCCTGAGGAGGTCAAGGATTGGGGTCCTCCTGGAAATGGCTGCTGTAAACCACCTGACACTGGGCTCCAGTTTTCCTCAAGAGGTGTGTGTTCTTAATCACTAAGCTATCTCTCTAGCTCTTGGGAAAAAAAAAGAAAAACAAAAACAAAAGTTCAATTCATTGCCATTTATCGAACTGGGAGTCACCGAGATCCAACTTGCAGTTATACAAACCACCACACGATGTCACCATGAGCTCAAAGTATTTTAGAGTAACAACCGGCAACCTGGATTGAAAAGAAAACAATACATTTGACAAACATGGGAAATGATACTCTCGGACTTGAAAGAACGCTCTCAGCTAACCGCATCTAGATTGACAGTCTGTGCTGGCAGTCCTGGTGAGGGCCTTATGCATGGGTCCAGAAATCGGAACGGACTACCCAATAATTTCTCACTGTGAGAGCCTTGACATTTTGATACTTGGTCTCAGGGCCTCAGAAGGGAGGAAGGGAGACAGTGCTCTGGGTTCTGGCTGTCTCAAAGAGTCCCCTGTTGAGGATCAATGATTGCTAGTGAGGGGAAGCACTCCTTTTCCTGCTTTGAAGGCGGAGCCCCATGTTGGAACTCCTAGAGCAGGGTGAGGCCTCTGCTAGGACCGATCATAACATTGCCACCAAATATGTCAAATCAAAGTTTTAGAGACCAGAAGATATAATAATAAAACCCATGTTTCTTCAGCTATAACAAGTGCTGGGTAACAGGAAGGGAATTAGTCCTGCAGCTATATTGTAACCACCAGCCGCGAGGAAAAGTATTCACATGGTCAACAGAACATTTCATCAGGAAAATCTGAGCACAAAACAACTTACAGTGACCCTCCATTGTCTGTCATTAAGGGAGTCAAGACAGAGACACTAGACAAAGCCTCGGGACAGGATAAAGTGTGAATGAGATGGGGTAAAGCCAAGTGCTGCTGCTTCTTGGTTAGCTGGCTGGTCTTTGCTAGCAATGTGTGGAGTTCTCATGATGGCAGACCTCTGACTTATAGGGAACAGTTTTCTTTTCTCAAGTCTGACTCACCTCCTTCATCTTCTCCTTCCCTCCATTCTTCAGCCTATAACAAGGACATCTTGGGGGTTTTATTATTATTATTAATTTAGAAATTGGATTTATGCATTTTATGTGCGAATGTTTTGCCTGTATGTATGTATGTTATGTGCACCATCTGTGTGCTTGGTGCCCCTCGAGGGCAGAAGATGGCATTGAATCCCTGGGAACTGGAGTTATGGATGGTTGTGAGCCATTATGTGGGTGCTAGGACTCATACCCAATTAAACCTGGATCTCTTCAAGAGCAACAAGTGTTCTTAACCAATGAGCCATCTCTTCAGCTACCTTGGAATTATTTTCATTCTTTTCTCCCCCAGCATGCAAAGCTTTTTTGTTTTGTTTTGTTTTTTGAGATAAGGTTTCTTTGTGTAACAATCCTTGGTGTCCTGGAACTAGCTCTATAGACCAGGCTGGCCTTGAACTCACTGAGATCTGCCTGTCTCTGCCTCTCGAGTGCTCAGATTAAAGGGGCGCACCACCACTGCCTGACCCAAAGTTTTTTAATAACAGTAAGATCCAAGGTTAGTTTTTGTATCCAGGCTGACCCTTCAAACTTTCAGCACTCAGAACAGACATAGGGTTTGGTATGGCTTTGTGGTTCCTGGGCCTTGCCAAAGTGCCAACACATCTCTTAGCCCTTCTGAAGACTAGACAGAAGCACGGTGCTGTGGCCCTCGGGAGACTCCAGGCCAGCTGATTGATGGTGGATCTTACCCCCAGCCTTGAGGATGCGACTTCAGTTGTCTGCTCATCCACAGTGCACACACCTTCAGCTTGGGCACTTCCAGAATCCGCAGGTCATCTGTGACTGTCCCCAACCATAGCTGTTTTGTTCTCTCAACAAAACAGCTTCATCCTTTGGATTATTCGGGACAGGGACAGAGGTGGCCGGTTAGTGTGACCCATAAATAACCTTTTCAGTATCACTTGTTTGATGGAGGCATTCATCTGGCCAGAAACCCGTGGGGCTTCCCTAGCAGCCACAGGCAGATGTCCGCTCCTGGGCTCCTCGCGCCGAGTCTTTCAGTCCTTGTGGCCATGTCAGCTCCTATGGCGGTGCCTCCTACACTGAAAAGTTATTTAATTTTTTAAGATGATACTTGCAATTTTCAGTTACTAATGGGGGAAGGTGGCATGCATACTAACTCTCATATAGGAAAGGTTAAAAAGTCAACCTGATTGTAAAATAGAATATAATAATAAATAGAAATTGAGAAGGATGTATGGTGGGTAGGCTGGATAAAGAGAGATCAGATTTACAGAGTGTGAGCTGTACTCATGCTTGGGAGTATGACACTAACTCCCACGAATTTGTATAAGTTTCAGATGTTAAGCAAAATAAAATATTTATGAGTTAAAATAAACATATACTGAGATTTATGTGTGTGTGAATATATATAAAATATTTATCTTTATTCTTTACACATGTTATGTGGCAATTCCTTCTAACTGCAACATTCCATCCTGGAATCCTCATTAAGAGAGGGTATGGGGTTGGAGAGATGGTTCAGCACTTAAGAGTACTGGCTAATTATCCCAGGGACTCAGACTTGACTCCCAGAGCAGTTCACAACTGTCTGTAACTCCAGTCCAGATCAGTGCCCTCTCTGACCTCCAAGGGCAGCAGGCACACATGTACACAGACATGCATGCAGGCAAAGCACCCATACACATGAAAATAAACAATTTTTTAAAAGAGTCAAGAGGTAGAGATTGAAGAGATGACTTGGTGGTTAAGAGCACCAGCTGCTTTTCTAGAGGACCTGAGCTCATTCTTCAGCACCCACATGGTGGCTCCCAAGCGTCTATAATTCCAGTTCCAGGGGATCTGATGCCTTCAACTAGCCTCCAAGGGTACCAGGCACATGGTACACAGGCATACATGCAGGCAAAACACCCATACACATAAAATAAAATAATACAAAATAATTTTTAAAAGACTTGGGAAGTAAACAAAGCTTACAAGGCTCAGCAAGTAAACACTCTCAAATCTGAGGAAATTCCTACAACTTAAAAGGATCCGGGGTCCCTCGCCAAGGTTATGCAGCTATAAAAGCAGGTTAAAGAGCTGCTGGAAGCCGGGCGGTGGTGGCGCACACCTTTAATCCCAGCACTTGGGAGGCAGAGACAGGTGGATCTCTGTGAGTTCGAGACCAGCCTGGTCTACAAGAGCTAGTTCCAGGACAGGCTCCAAAACCACAGAGAAACCCCGTCTCGAAAAAACAAAAAAACAAAAAAAAACAAAACAACAACAACAACAAAAAAAAAAAACAAGAGCTGCTGGAGCAGAGAAATCTCTGACCCGTCCAGCTGCCTGAAATTGTGCATCTTCCATGGGTCAGCACCTAGGCTAGGACATGCTGTTAGTCAGCTGCCGCTGCATCATCCATGCTCCTGTTGGTAACTACTTACCCATACTCTCTTATGGAGCCCTAACAAACTCATTGGCTCACCAAGTTGAATTATGATAGAATCATCTGTTGTCAGCGCCCTGTCTGGGGTGAGCAGATGTTTGTCTCTCCCCAAGAAAAGCCACATAACATAATAAATGTCCAAATAGGAAGCAACAGAACAAAAAAATGAGTTACAGAGGAGTGGTTGCCCAGCGCCTGCAATGGTGCTGAAACGTGCAACTGAGGCTGATCCATGCAACTGAGGCTGATCCATGTGACGGCGGAGGAGCCACGGGGAACAATTCCCTACGCGGCTACCTTCCCCCTACCTTTTGTAGGAGATGATGTGTCTCCTTGCTGGTGGTTACAGGCTCTACGTGATGGGTGATAGCACATGCAACCAAGGCCAAGCGATCTGAGAATGGAATGCCATTGAGGGAAGTCCCAGGGTAGCATCTCTCTCCATTCAGTAAGGGCGTGCAGTCCTCATGAGGACCACAGAGGAAAAACAGCCATTACTGAGAAAACTGGGTGTGAGAGAGGCTGTGTTTGATACCCAGTTCACTGGGTTGTGTAGGATGATGTTCACAGGAACATTCAGAAAACACTGACTCGACGGGCGATGGTGGTGCACGCCTTTAATCCCAGCACTCGGGAGGCAGAGGCAGGTGGATCTCTGTGAGTTCGAGACCAGCCTGGTCTACAGAGCGAGTTCCAGGACAGGCTCCAAAGCCACAGAGAAACCCTGTCTCGAAAAACAAAAACAAAAAGAAAAAGAAAAGAAAACACTGACTCAGCAGGGTCTAAGGGACTAGTTTAGGACTTTAATGCTTTCTATTTCTCTAGAAAAGTCTCTTAATATTCCTCTCCAAGCTGGGCATTGTGACTCAAGCCTGTAACCTCAGCACTGGAAAGGAGAAGCAGGAGGATCATAAGTTCAAAGTCAGACTGGCTACATAATGCTTTCACATCAAGACTAGGTTGCAAGCAATCCTTACTGAAAAAAAATCAAAGTTACCCAGCTGGGGCTGGAGGGATGGCTTGGTGGTTAAGAGAATGAACTGCTCTTCATAGGACCCGGGTTCAATTTCCAGCACCCACATGGCAGCTCACAACTGTCTGTAAATCCAGTCCAGGGGATTTGACACCTTCACACCAATGCACATAAAATAAAGTTAAATACATCATAAAAGCCGGGTGGTGGTGGCGGCGCACGCCTTTAATCCCAGCACTCGGGAGGCAGAGGCAGGCGGATCTCTGTGAGTTAGAGACCAGCCTGGTCTACAGAGCTAGTTCCAGGACAGGCTCCAAAGCCACAGAGAAACCCTGTCTCGAAAAACTTAAAAAAAAAATACATCATAAAAAATTCTTTGGGAAAAAAAAAAGTTACTGAGGTTCTGGGTAGCTGCAGGATTATGGGCATGTTCCTTGACTCGGAGCGCTTACACCAACCTGATGTTCAAGTAATGCACCAGGATTACAGACCCAAGCGTTCCTTCATCCCTCCTTGTATCAAGAATTTCGACAATGTTCTTTTACAGCTGAACGTCAGATTGGGATCAGTAGATCAGAAAATGTGGCAGTGGGCTAGCTCTGCATGTGGAGTACAAAGGTCTTAAATGCTTCTGGTTTGTTGGTTTGTTTTGAGATAGAAGCAGGCCACGTCCATGAGAACAGAGCCTGCATTAGCCTACAGAAGATGAGACGCCACGGGGAGAAGAAGCAGGGCATCCCAGTTATCACCCCGGTCCAGTGCCCCCCAATGATGAGAAGAGGAGGCAGAGACTGTCTAGACAGTTCAGCATGAGAAGTCTCCAAAGAAAGCCAGGCTGTGGTGGTGCATGCTTTTAATCCCAGCAGAGGCAGGCCGATCTCTGTGAGTTTGAGGCCAGCCTGGTTTACAGAGCGAGTTCCTGGACAGCCAGGGCTACACACAGAGAAACCCTGTCTTGGAAACCAAATCAAACCAAAATCAAAAAGTCTCCAAAGAAAAGTAACCAGTTTATTTCTGGGCTAAAGCCAGAAGCACCTTTGGTCCTCTTAGTAGCTTCATTTTTGCCAGAGGCCAGAGGTGCCAAAAGTATTTTAGGGTTCTAAGCTGTGTCCTCAATAATTTTAGGGTTACCTGGATCGTGAGATCATTAATTGACCCAGAACAGACAGAATACCAGGATCCAACAAGCAGGTACTTGTTTTCTGTTCCCCTTGTTGAAGGATGAATTTCTTGTTTGGTGGCATTGAGTTATACAAAAACTCATGTAAACATACTGGCATATGATTGGTGCTTAGACTCAGTCGTTACCTCACAGCTCAGAAGAAACAGAAGATCAAAGCCTGAGTGTGAGTCCCAGGGCCAATTACATAATAAAAAAAAAAACTTGCCTTTTTGGGGGCTGAGGGTGTGGGTCACGTGGTGCAGTACTTGCCTACTTGTCTAGCATGAACAGAGTCTTAGGCTGCATCAGCAAAACTGCCTAAACTGGGTGTGGTCTGCATGTTGATCCCCACACTTGGGAGGCGGAGGCAGAGTGTTACCACTCTAGAGGCAGTGGGACCTGGGAGAATGGAGCCCATAAATGAGGCAAACTAAAATCCCGTGCCATTGCCAACTTTATTCAGAGCATCAGACAGTTTATACTCCGAGGGTTAAAGAGTCGCATGAGTAAAGTGTACAATCACAAGGGCAAGCCACACCTGGCAAAAGCATGCTTTTCCATAGAGTGTATAAACAAATAACAATAGCCTGCTGTAGGAAGTAGTCTGAAGTGAACTCATTCTGTCTTCTACACCTAGAAGGGGCATGAAAACACAATCCAAGAACAGCTCCGTATTTTTGAAGAAGCTGAGATCACAATTCTCTTCTTAGTTTCTTGGAGTTTTCTCACTAGTACTCAGAAATCTTCCACGACTCCATTCTTGGACCGTGTTCTGGCAGCAGAGGGTGAGGGCTCACAGCAGATTCAGGGCCAGCCTGGGATTCACCCTATCTTAGAGAGGGTGGATAGGAAGGAGGAGAGAAAGAAAGAGAACTCACAGAGAGCGTTATAGCCGATGGGCTGTAAGGCACTCAGCAATTAGGATGTCTCCACAAGATTTGCCTTTCTAGTCACATGAACCTTCCTTAAAATATCCTGTTGATATAGAAGCTAAACAGACATCTCACCAAACGGGGAGCAGTTGTTTGAGCAGAAACGCTGGCTGCGGTAGGGTTCCACTGGGGAGTCTTCTCCAGTGAGCACACTTCAGAAGCTTGCAGGCTCGACCTATGTCTGCTGTGAAGTCCTCCAGCTGCGGCAGGCTGGAAGGATGGCACTGCTGTGAAATCTCAGGAGGTCCTTGAGAGCGTGTAGACCCACAGCTAACGCTGACAGGCTGGCCTGTGTGGGCCAGCAGCAGTGTGGAAATTCAACAGCCTTTGAAGCACAGGCCTCACACAGAGTCTCAAGTTCTCCTTGCCAGTGGCTATCAAAACAGGCTGGAGAAGAGGTGTCAGGTGAGCACGGCAGTGAGATTCTACAGACCATTCCCATGTTGTGAGGTAACTCTTTCAGAGAACACAGGGACTCTTAAAGCCAATAGAAAGGCTTTATTTGCCGACTGTGGGCTACATGGGGAATTTGTAGCCCTGAGTCTCACTGTTCTTTGCCTTTTAAGGACAAAACACACATCCTGGTTGACACATTTTGGTTAGCAAGAAGAGTTAACGAAGCTAAACTAAAGAAGCCAAAAATCAAGGTTACTACATTTCCTGGAACTATGGACTAGGTCTTTGATGGATTAGGTCTTTGTTCCCATTTTTTGGCAGGTGTTGGAGCTTTCATATTGGGTTCCAAAGTCAGATTAGTGCTTTGAGCATGGCACCAGTGTTAATTCCAAATACAGGAGGAGGAAGATCACAGAACCAAACTCTCATGGCCAAATTAATTAAAGTAAGCAACTAATTAAAGCAATCTTTTTTTTTATTCATTTGCACAGCCTGCCTGCCTCCAGGGCTGGGTTCAAGAGGTCAGCATTGGCTGTGAGGAAGACAAGGTTTTTACAGAGCTCAGGAGTAGGGGGGTTTCCCAAAATGGGGGATTTGGTGGGCAAAATTGGTGGGGTTACAGGAGTAGAACATAACCATAACAAGTCAGCCCCTCCTGAAACAAAGACATGGTTGCAAGGTGGGCATAGCAACAGGTAGTTGTAACAAGGTAACTCTAACAAACCTTTTGAAACAAAGGTAGGGTTGCAAGATGGCAATTAAAAAATTTTTTGAAACAAAGAAATGATTGCCATTCCTGGAACAGGCAGTACAGAACCATTTGTAGTTAAAGTTACAGGCATAGCCCAATCCTTGATAAATAGAGGTTTAATTGTAAACAGAAATGAGCCTAGTTTGTCTTTACTGTAAGATGGCTTTTAAACCTAAAATGGAGGCAAGCTGGTTCTTCACCAGTCATGCTAAGCCTGTTACACCCAAAGTTTCAATTTTTGTATCATTTCATTGGATAGTAGCTTTGCGTTATTAGGAGATGCAAATCAACACCGCCTTGGGGTTAGTTCATTAGACTACCAAGGCCTGTCCTGGGCTACTGGTGGCCTGCCTGGAGCTTGCTTCTGAAGCCCAGGTCTTACCAGAGCTGCCTGGTTATTCCAAGTCACACAAAATGACTTTTGATTTATACAAAGTGGTTTTTATGCTATGTTCTTTACACACACACACACACAGAGAGAGAGAGAGAGAGAGAGAGAGAGAGAGAGAGAGAGAGAGAGAGAGAGAGATTTAGTACATATATAGAGAAGAAAGAGAGCAGCGGTTCCCACCTGTGGGCCCATCGTCCTTTTTTCCTTTGCTGTCTGATCAATGGGAAGGGAATGAGCGCCATCATGCCATGTGGGAACGGAGACTTTGCATGCTCTGCTTTCTTGTCTCTGCCTGAAGAAAAAGATTAGCAGGGAAAAAAAATTCTCTCATTTCTGGCACACAAGGGGGGCAATGGTCAAAGGTGGCGCACACCTTTAATCTTAGCTCTTGGGAGGCAGAAGCAAGTGCATTTCTGAGTTCAAGGCGAGCCTGGTCTACAGAGTGAGTTCCAAGACAACCAGGGCTACACATAGAAACCCTGCATTGAAAAATAAAAAACAAAACAAAAGGGATGGTGGTGGTGGTTGAGGTGCGACTTTGTGTGTGTGTGTGTGTGTGTGTGTGTGTGTGTGTGTTGAAGAGACTGAGAGGCTTGAGAGTCAGTCATTCCTGCCTGTGGTTGCCCAGAGAAGGTGGGAGGTGGGGTTCTGAACACCTGGATTGTGGTTGAGATGTTCAGAAATGTTAAAATGTAGAGTAAATTTCACAGAAATTAACAACAAAAAAGAGGTATTTTGTTTAAAAATGAAAATGTACCATATGTTTCACATATATTTTTTAGAAACATGCTATAGAAATTAAGGAATTTTGCTCACATCTCTTTGTCCTTTATGCATTCTTTGGTTTGTTTAAGTGCTGGATGAAAAGCAGCTCCCAAGCCTTCTATCGCCACCACTCTGCTTAACCTGCTCCTTTTAACTTTCTTGTGTTGTTTCTAGAAATTGTAAAGCTACAGATGTGGCCCTTTATTAATTTCTATTATCCATTATTATTATTTATTTTTATTTTTCTCAAAACGGGTTTCTCTTTATAATAGTCCTAGCTGACTTGGAACTCGCTTTGTAGACCAGGCTGGACTCGAACTCACAGAGATCTGCTTGCCTCTGCCTCCCTAGTGCTGGAATTAAAAGCATGTGCCACCACTGCCTGGCCTATTATTATTATATCTATTAGTCTTAAAGGACTGCCTTCCCTTCAAAGCTTAGGCTACCTCCTTGTATTAGTCAGGTGTTGAAATAGGAGCGGCGGGGCTGCGTCCCCAGCACCCCGGCCGCCTTCTAGCTTATGCCCGAAATAACAACACACTAACTGTATTCATTTAAACACTGCTTGGCCCATTTCTATCTAGCCTCTTCTAGGCTAATTCTAACATATTAATTCAGCCCATTTTAATAATATGTGTAAGCACCCCAAGGTGCGCTTACAGGGAAGATTCTAGCCTACGTCCATCCTGGGTCGGAGCTGCCTGGGAGAGCAGAGCCTGGCGTCTCTGCTCCAGAGAGCAGAGCTGTCGAGTCTGAGCTCACTTCCTCTTCCTCCCAGAATTCTATTCTGTTTACTCCTCCCACCTATGTTTTAACCTATCAGGGCCAAGGAGTTTCTTTATTGCTTAACCAGTGAAATCAACAGATTGATATATGGCACTCCCACATCAGTCAGGGGATCTCTAGAATACAGGTTCTCAGTCCTTGGGCCACGACTTCTTTTGGGTTGCATAACAGTAGCAAAATTACAGTTATGACGTAGCAAGGGAATAGTTTTCTGGTTGGGGGCAGTCACCTCACCCTGAGGAACTGTCTTAAAGGTTCACAGCGTTAGGAAGGTAGAAAACCACCACTCCACATGCACAGAACTGATAGCAGATATAATTTATTAGAGTGGTTTGGGGTTTACAGGCTGAGGTCCAACAAGTTCAACAATAGCTGTGTCCCAACAGGAAGCCCAAGAATCCGATCGTTGTGCAACCCTTGAGGCTAGATGTCTCCACTGGTCTTCAGCATTCACCTGAATACCAAAGAAGTAGGTTCGAACATCAGTGAAGGAATGCTTCAGCAGCAGGATGGATGGGCTCGCCGGTGAGACTGAGGGCAAGCAGGCAAAAGGCGAAAGTTCCCTTCTAGGCTGCCACCAAGGTGTGGCCAGATATAGGGTAGCTCTTCCAATCTCAAATGATCCAGTCAGGAAAAATCCCTCACAGGTGTGCTCAGCTGCTTGGGGTTTAGCTGATTCCAGATGCAGCAGCTTGGCAACCAAGATTAGCCATCACACTCCTCAAACTAGGGAGATAACAACATCTAAATTTTCAAAACGAGGGCTGTGGTGCAGTTGGCAGAGTCCATGTTGGAAGCCCTCAGCTGGATCCTGGTGCTGCGTAACCCCTCATAACGGCACATGTGACATCCCAGCATTCAAATGGTGCAGGCAGGCCCATTAAGAGTTCAGGGTTGGGCCGGGCGGTGGTGGCGCACGCCTTTAATCCCAGCCTTTGGGATGCAGAGGCAGGCGAATCTCTGTGAGTTCGAGGCCAGCCTGGTCTACAAGAGCTAGTTCCAGGACAGGCTCCAAAGCTACAGAGAAACCCTATCTCGAAAAACCAAAACAAACAAACAAACAAAAAAAAGAGTTCAAGTTTGGCCTGAACTGTACTTGAGGCAAGCTACATGAGACCCTGTCTCAAAGTATTTAGAATATTTTTTAAAAAATATTTATTTAATGTGCTTTGGTGTTTTTGCCTGCATGTATGTATTAGGGGTGTTAGGTCTTGGAATTACAGAGAGTTGTGAGCTGCCATGTGGGTGCTGGGAATTGAATCCAGGTCTTCTGGATGAGGAGTCAGTGCTCTTAACGGCTGAGCCATCTCTCCAATCCCCTAGAATAAAAATTTTAAACAGTTGTCATATTAGCAATTTCCAGTTGTGAATAGCATGCGTGTATTGACATTATTAAGTCATGGCTATGCCTTCTATAGATCAAGTGCAAGCGTGTCCTGGCAGGCCCATCACTAGTGTGCAGAAGAAACCTGACCCTCAGTTTCTCTAATTCAAGGGTTGGATTACCTACATCCTTTGTCATTCAGGCCTTGGGGCGTGCCCTAGGACTTGTCTATCAGGGTGGAATTGTCCAATCAGGCTGCAGCTGGAGGAGAGGGGCGGGGCAGGTGGCTGCACTCTCGCGGTGTTTGGTTCTTTTCACTATTCAGTCTTGGCTCACATTCTGTTTCCTCCGCTAGCTTCGGTGTCTTGAGCTCACCGTAGTCTAAGGTGGCCCCACTGTAGCCAGTGTCCCTGTGAGGTGCAGACGGCGCGGGACGCCAGAAATTCGGAAATGGTGAGCGTTCCGGCTGACGCTGGCCACATCCAACCAGAACCAGCCTCGGGGAAGGCCTCCGTAACCGGGGTCCGCATCCCAATCCCGCTGCTGTCCCCCGGTTCTGTGTGGTCTGGGCGGCGGGTCCCCTCGCGTCCCATCGGCCCCCGCGGCGTCCTGGCCGACCCACCTCTGGGCTTGGGGCGCTGGCTTCTGGTTGTGCGCTACCGCGGGTCAGCCACGGCTGAGCTTTCCTGAGGCGTGGGAAGCAGGGTCTCTCTCAGTCCACTCTCCTTCAGTTTGGCTGCTCCCGGGGTTCACAATGAATCCCCCAAATTCCAGGGTTTTCCTGTTTCAAGAGTCTTTAGGGCAAAACCCCAGCTAGTCTTGGGGCCACCCATCCCGGTATGCCAGTTAGAGATGGGTAGTGGGGATTTCGTTAGTGTGGGTACAGTGAGAAGAGGGACAGATGAAGGGTTCAGTGACATCCGCTGCCCCAGCTCATCTTCAACGGGAGCCTTGGAAATAGAGAAGGACCAGACCAGAAAAGCTTAAAGAGCAGCTTCATGCAAAGTGTGGCTCCGCCCATCATTGTCTCAGCTCACTTAAGACCTCTAGGGGACTAGGTGGCTCGCTGGAGATAACTTCTGCTTCTGGGGAGGTTTGTTCTTCCTTGGATCCTAGGTGGCTGCAGGTTAAGGACTATAACTTACCTCTATGGCTTCAGCCTTGAAGATGGAATAGGTTAGACAGACACTACTTGAATACTTACATGCTTAGGTTGATCCCAAAAGAGGTATTAGGCGCAGAGTGAAGGCAGAGGTGTCCCGCTTTTATTTATGTGTGTATGTTTGCGCACACGTGTGTGGGTGTCTGTGGGGGTAGGAGGAGGACTTCAGATTCCCTGGAGCTAAAGACAGAGGCAGTTATGAGTTGCCCCAAGTGGCTACTGGGAACTGAACTCCAGGTCTCTTGCAAGAGCAGCGAATGCTGTAACCACTGGGCCAGTTCTGCAGCCCCCGCCCCCCAACGCGGTTTCTCAGTGCCTGTTTCATTCCCAGGATTCTCAAGTGCCAACTTCTAGTCTAAGAGGTTTAAAAAGTGACAACCATTACTGTTTATTTTCCTTGCTTAATAAATAGAAATGGACTCATTATTTTTCATTTCTTCTTGGTAATGGACGGAGGTTTCAGAACTGCCGGAGGCTGGCAAGTTACTTATAGCTGCCATATGTCCTCTTAGACACCAGTCTGAAGTCTTGGGTGAAACCTCTCAGGGGAGCAGTTGGAAGCCCTGGGGCTGGAGGAATCTCCTGGAACAGTCCCCATCTCCATAGTTAATTCTTAGAGACATTGTGCCCCCTGAGAGCTTAGTTCCACTCCTAGGACACTTGGTGAATGAGGGTCTGCAGATATATCCTGCCCTCTCGGTTGTTAAGGGAGGAAACTTTCTCCCAAAGGAATGGGAAGAAAACACCACTACACACAGTGCAGTGGGACAGAAGCCTGAAAAGCAAACTAAGTCTGCTTGAGTACGGTCTGGAGTCTCCCGAGGAGGTGCGAACCTTGAGTATTTCAGCAGCACTAGGGAAGAGAGAATGGCCTTTTGACCTTGGATCCCGACAGATCTGTCTTGTCTTCGGAACTGCTCCTTTGCTGGAGTCAAACAGTTGTCATTTACTTGAACATTAGCTTTTCATTAAGTGTGAAGAGTACTCAGAGCTGAATAAGGTAAAAGTTTTGTTTGTTTTTCTGAGACAGGGTTTCTCTGTTTGTCTCTGGCTGTCCTGGAACTCACTCTGTAGATCAGGCTGGCTCGAATTTAGAGATCCATCTCCTCGGAGGGCTAGGATTAGAGGTGGGCCATCACCACCTGGCACAGTAAATATTCTTGAAACTAGAAAGAAGCAGATTTCAACAGAAAGTAGAGTTTCATTTCTACTTTTTTTTTTTTAACTCTTTGCTTCCCCTGAGCATATATAAATTCCTGAGATCTCAGAAGACAGCTGAGGAAGGTAGAAACTGAACTCATATCATCAGGTTTAGAGGAAGTGCCCCCCTTACCCCCTGAACCATTTCCTAGCCCAATCATTTGGTTTATTTGTTTTTTTATTGTAAGCCATGGTCTCACTAAGTAGCCTTGTCTGTCCTGGATCTTATCATGGGATTAAAGGTGTACACCACTGCGCAGCCTTTTTATTTATTGACTGTGTGTGTGTGTGTGTGTGTGTGTGTGTGAGTTTCTGTGCCAGGACAGTGCCTGTGGAGGGCAGAAGGTATTAGGTCCTCCGGCAACTGGAGTTAACAGGCAGTCCTGAGCTCCTCAATGTGCTAGAAATCTCACTGACAAGGTGCTCAGCCATCGCTCCAGCCCCTCATTTGATTTCTTAACTACAAATTCATTGTTGCCTCCTCACTTTCCCTGGGTTGATACAGACTACCTTACCCTTCATTGAAGTTCCTGGAAGTGGAAGATTAAGTGTTTGATTTTAAATCTTCAAGAATGTATGCATTTGATGCTTTGAATGTTTCCTGTGTACCGCCTGTACTGTATCCCACAGATTTTCATATGATGAACTTGTCTCCTTGAACTATTCAGGTTCCTCAGGCGACTGTCTTTAATTCACACGGGATTCTGTGCTTTGTGGTTGAATCTCCAGTGTGGAGGTTTTCTAGCTGCATTTCTGTTACTGATTTCTACCCAGTGCTCACATGTTCTTAGAGTGTACTTTATGTACTTGCTTGTTACGGTGTGTTTGGTCACTCAGAATGTGGTTTACCATTTAGTTGTGCTGTTGACTGTAGCATTCTAGAAATATCAGTGAAATCCTGGCTGGTGTTGACTAACACTGTTACCATCACTGCTTTCCTGGCTGTTGGACCTGTCCGTTACCAAGAAGGAGTATTTTGGTGTTTCTAAGTGTAACTGAATTTCTCCATTTGACATTTCAATTCTAGAAGTTTTTCCCCATATAAATTGACCTTCTGCTTCACAGCTGGTCATTTAAAAAGTCTTATTTAGTGAGCATAGCATTCATGGACTGTAGTGTCAAATGTTTCTCAAAGATAGCTTATCTCAAATTTTTTCCTTATTGTTCCTCTATTCTTGGTGTTTTTTTTTCCTTAGCTGGAAAATGGACATTTGAGGTTTGTAATATGGGATAACTGAAAATCAGTTTCCCTACTTTCTCTATTATCTGTTCTTGTTCGTTGAAAGCTGTGTCCATTTATGGACTGAATATACTGTCCAAAACATTTTCTTTTAAATTTTTTATTTAAAGACAAGGTCTCACTGTGTAGCCTTGTATGGCTTGAACTTACTCAGTAGACCAGATTGGCCTCAAGCTCATAGAGATCTAACTGTTGAATGCTGAGATTAATTGTGTGTATCCCCAAACCTAGCTCTTAAGACAAAACAAAACAAACAAACAAAAAACTCTTTTTGAAAAACATTCTTTTTGGTTTTTTGAGACTGCTTCCCAAGTGCTGGAATTAAAGATGTGTGCCATCACTACCTGGCAAAAACATTTTATTTTATGTGTATGGGTATTTTTTTTGACTGCATGTATGTTTGTGTGCCACATGCATGCAGTGACCTTGGAGGCAAGATGGTGTGTTAGCTGCCATGTGGGTAATGGGAATTGAATCTGGGTCCTCTGCGAGAGCCGAGGTGCTTTTGAACTGCTTAGCTATCTCTCCAGCCACCGTTTCTAAAAGATTTTTGCAGAGACCACATTGTGTATGCAAAGTCAGTTTGTTATGTTGTCCTTTATTATTTATTCAGCCAGTGTTTTGACATATTTCTGTGATTGTCATAAACTAAAACAGAAAAATTAGAAGAAACAACAAAAGGCCACCTCTTTCAGTTTTGGGGGGGGTGTAAGGGGATGGGAAGATGAGGGCATTCCTTTTTTGTTTTTTAATAGTTTATTTTTATGTGCACGGGGCATTTTGCCTGAATTTATGTTTTGCCTTGCATGTATGTCTTTGTGGGGGTATCTGATCTTGGAGTTATAGACAGTTGTGAGCGGCCATGTGGGTGCTGCGAATTGAACCGCTGTCCTCTGGAAGAACAGGCTTAACCACTGAGCCATCTCTCTAGCCCACGGGCATTCCTTTAACACATAATCAGGTTGGTTTTTTTTTTTTTTTTTTTTGTCCTTAAAATTTCTTGGGAAACATGGAACGTTCTCCATTTTACATTATACTTGGGTACTTTTGAATACTTTAATTTCTGAAAGAAACCATCACTGCAACTTTTTCTCCCAGAGTTTAGGTGGTATAGAATCATTGTGGATATAAACAGCAATTCGTTTTTCCAGGTAGATGGAGGCTTTTGTTTACTCGATGTAAAATGAGATCTACCCTGCCCTGCGCTGGGAACTTAGGCTGTTGTCCAGAAGACCGTTAGCATATCAGAGACAGGGTAAAACAAGCATGAGTAGACACTGCACAAGGGTTTTTTTTTTTTGCCATTTTGATTTTTCTGTTTACATTTATGTGGTTGATACACAGTTTGAGAATATTTAAATTTTTAACAAACTTGTTTCTGAGGGTTCTGCTTGTACTTTCATGTTTCTGTGGAGGATGTGTGCTTGTAGCATCTCACAGCCATTTTCCTGAGCACATTCTTCCTGGACTCTTGTGGATGTCCATATAATGATGTTCTTTGTGTCATTACTTATGTGTTGTTACATAATCATCTTGGTTACTGTTGCTTTAAGAGGCAAGTTTTGGCATTAAGAAGTACTAGTCTTATTGTGTTTTAGGATTCTTGTAGTATCTGAGTGCCTTATAATTTCATATGAAAATCTGTATTGTTTTTTCAATTCCTATAAGTTAGTCACCCAGGATTCTAATTGTTCTTAGTTACCCTAACACTTTGATTTTTAGAATTCCTCCCAAATCCTGAGGTCCACGACAACATCAGCAAAGGTCCAGTTTTGTGAGTTGTCACTTCCAACAGTTAGAACTCTCACAGTACAAACATTAGCATTGTTTGTAGAGCAGATAGTAGGATTTATTAGTCACATGTATTGGAGATGAACTGTACAATGATAAATTAGTGATAATCAAGAAACAGCCTACTCCCTGGATTTGCCAATGAAAGGGTGTTTTTAGTCTGCTATTGCTTTCTGAGTGCTTCAGTTGAATTATAATATCAATACAGCAGTATGTGAACAACTACATACATAAACTTTTAGATCAGCAAATCATATGACACATCTACATACAAAGTATGGAGCCCTAGTGGTGTAAGTTTTACCCAGCCGCCAATACACATTGTGGGATATTTTAGAACTCAGTGGCCTTTGACGATGTGGCTATAAACTTCACCCAGGAAGAGTGGGCTTTGCTGGATCCTTCCCAGAAGAATCTCTACACAGACGTGATGCAAGAAGTCTTTAGAAACCTGACTTTTATAGGTAAGAATGATAACATTTCTTTACTTAATAGTTAAAAAAAAAAAAACCCTAGGAATTTTTTTAATCAATTTGAAATGTGGAAAGGGACGGCTTTTTATGAATAAATGGGAATATTTTCAGTGTACAGTGAACTTCAAAATTACTATTAATCTTTTGAAGTTCCTAATTAATAGTGCTTTTCCTTGGTCTGTATTTTAGAGAACGGGTGGGAAGACCAGAACATTGAGGAGGACAAAAATCCCGAGATAAATCTAAGGTAATTTGTGTTCACAAAAGGGTAAGATGTTCACCGAGGGGACTTTAGCATGTCATGTGACCTGTGGTAAACAAAGCAAACAAATAAGCACAACTTTATGCATTTTATTCCTAGTTGTTTGCGATCTCTCTCTCTCCAGTTTAACACAGTTCTGTTTTTTCAAGGTAGTTGACTTCCACAAAGTACTAAGAAACTATATGAATATCACTGTTTAGATAATAGATTTGGGAAAGCCATGTTTCAAAGAGATTATTCCATTTACTTTCTAATAATTAAGACATGCCAAGATATGTCTTATTCTCTGATATTGGTTATAATGTAGGTCCAAGACATTAATGAATAGAAAAATCAGTAATAAACCAACCATCAATAATGTGTTTGTCTCTTTTTGTATAGAAGCCATATGGTAGATTCTGTGAAAGTAAAGATTATAAAAATCAATGTGGGCAAATTTCACTGAGATACCAAATTTTTGTTTGTTTGTTTTGTTTTTCGAGACAGGGTTTCATAGTATAGCCCTGGCTGTCCTGGAACTCATGCTGTAGACCAGGCTAGCCCCAAACTCAGAGATCCCCCTGCTTCTGCCTCCCAAGTGCTGGGATTAAAAGTGTGCTTCACCACCACAGCCTGGCTGAGATTCCAAATCTTAACCTGAAAAGAAAAGTTCTTAGTTGAGTAAAACCATGTAATGTGATTTGTCTGGAAAAGTCTTCATGTGTTGTTCGTTCCTTAATAGGCACATCATAACTGACTCCGGATACAACCTGTGTGCAAGTGAAGAATACTCAGAGAAGCCATATAAATTTACACAGTACAGGAACTCTTTCATTTCTCTAATGAGTGTTCAGAGACATATGACAACGGACACCGGAGGTAAACCTTACAAGTGTATGCTATGTGGGAAAGCCTTTCATTTCCCCAGTGAGTTTAGAATACATCTAAGAACTCACACAGGAGAAAAACCTTACGAGTGCAAGCGATGTGGGAAAGCTTTCAGTCACTCCAGTTCCTTTAGAAAACACGAGCGAACTCACACGGGAGAGAGGCCCTATGTATGCAAGCAGTGTGGGAAAGCCTTTAATTGTTCCGGTTCCATCCGGAAACATGAAAGAACTCACACCGGAGAGAAGCCCTATGAGTGTAAGCAGTGTGGGAAAGCCTTCAATTGTCCCAGTTATCTCCAGATTCACGAAAGAAGTCACACTGGAGAGAAGCCCTATGAGTGCAAGCAGTGTGATAAAACGTTCAGCTGTTCCAGTTCCCTTCGGAAACATGAAAGAACTCACACTGGAGAGAAGCCCTATGAGTGCAAGCAGTGTGGGAAGGCCTTTAGCTGTTCCAGTTCCTTTCGAAAGCATGAACGCACTCATAGTGGGGAGAAGCCCTATGAATGCAAACAGTGTGGGAAGGCCTTCTTTTCTCTCACAAGTGTTCGGACACACATGATAAAGCACACCGGCAACGGGCCTTTTAAATGCAGTGTATGTGAGGAAGTGTTTCCTTTCTCCAGTGTATTTAGAAGACACCAAACCTCTCATGCTGGAGAGAAGCCCTATAAGTGTAAACAATGTAGCAAATGGTTTAGTTCCTCCACTTCACTTCAGATACACGAAAGAACTCATAATGGGGAAAAGCCCTATGTGTGTAAGCAATGCGGCAAAGCCTTCAGTTGTCCCAGTTACATTCGAAAACATGAGCGAACTCATACTGGGGAAAAGTCGTACCCATGTAAGCAGTGTGGCAAGTGGTTTGGTGCTTCCAGTTCTCTTCAGATACATGAAAGAATCCATACTGGAGAAAAGCCCTATCGGTGTCAACAGTGTGGTAGAGCGTTCAGCCGGTCCACCTCTATTCGGAAACATGAACAGACTCACACTGGGGAGAAACCCTGTGAATATAATGTGGGGAAGCCTTCACTTCCAGTTGAAATTGATTACTAAGTAGTCTTATACATGGAAATTCTGGCAAATCCTCAGTTTCTCACAGGCTTTTAAATAAAAATGGTAAAGCACACTGTAAATGGGCCTTTTAAATGCGAGGTATGTCAGAAGCCTTTCACAGTCCTGTTCTGTTTAGGGCACATCAGATAACTCATGCAGGCAAGAAACAAGGTGAATGGAAACAATGTGGCAAATCTTTCTTTCAGGTAGTCTCAAGCATAAAGGAAGTTATGCTGGAGAGTATCCCTCCTAATGAAAGCAATGGAGAATCAATCACCCATTAAAATTGCCTTTGTAAACATAAATGAACTTGTACTGGAGAAACATCCTTTGAGTACAAATAAATATGAAATATCACATATCCCCATTTGCCTTCAAAGAAACTGAAATACTCATTGGACAGCAAATCATCAGAAAGCGATTGTTAGGAATATGAAAAAGAAAACAGAGTTTTCTTGGTTCTTTTAAAGGACACAAAAATCACACTGGATAATAACCCTGTGTATGTGAGAAAAATGGTTAAGACTTTAGATGCTCCAGTTCTTTTAGATTATATGAAAGAATACATACCAGATAAAACTGAATAGGAATGTGGGGGAAGCATTCAGTTTTTCAGTTTTCTTTAAAGACATCAAATAGAGGGGGAAAGCCTGGAGCTTTTGATAATGTGGTTAGGTTTTCAGTTTTTGAAAACCTTGGAAGAACTCTGGAGGAAAGGTTGAGTGTAAGAAATGTCAGAAGGCCTTCAGTTTTTCCATTTTCACTCAAAGACACAAAAGAACTCGTTTAGAAAAAGACTGTTGGGCACACAGAAAGTCTCCCAGCTTCATTTCTCATGGAAAGGTACATGATAACTCACACTGAAGATGGATATGCATTACATTGACTTTACAATGTGAAAACTTTGCTTTTTTGGGTTAAAGCTTGGAATGTGTCTTTTTATATTAGATACAATTTTGTTGAGACTTTTTACAATTGTATTCAAAGAGATTTGTGTATCTTGGAATAATATAGTATTATTTAGTACATACAGTGTATGCATGTGTATATGTGTATCTGTAGGATACAGTATAGTTTGTACATGAGTAGTATATATTATATAACTAGTTTATATGGTATGTAATTAAAATATATGTAACCACTATTTTACTACATTGGTTGCTATTGAAATCTTATCAGTGTGTAGATTAAAGCATTTCAGTTGCCTACACCACCCCCCACCCCCAGCTACTTCTTGCTCCAGGAACATGGTTACCAGGGTCCCCAATATTCAGCATCAGCTCTTTTTTTACCAGGTAGAAATCATGGCCTTGGGACTGCATCTGATATCAAATCCTCAGCATCAACTGGGTGCGGTGGTACCCACCTTCAATTCCAAAACTGGAGAGGCAGAGACAGGAGGGTCTCTGTGAGTTTGAGGCCAGCCTGCTGCCTGGTTTACATATGGAATTCCATGACAGCCAGGGATATATATATACACACACACAAACTTCAGTGTCACCCATTCTTGTTCCTGCAGATTCCTGAAAGCCCTATTCTGCAGCTCTGGGCATATGGCTAGCAAAGCTTTAGATCAGGTCCCCACAAAACCACCAATATATGATCTACAGACATCCTATCCACATCCTGTAGTACTGCACATACTAAAGTTTTAAGGCCTAGCACCATCTTTACTCAAGGGATGTAAGAAGGTCTCTCATTTTACTCCTGCAAGAGATTGGACACCAGAATCATAAATCCAGATGCATCCTTTACATGTCCCATAGTTTTTAGAGAAGATTTTCAGAGCAAACAGACCTAAAAGATTCTGAAAAAAAGTCCTGGCACTACTTGGGCTTATACCATGAGGCTTCCAGAGGACCTCATCTAGGTCTCATACCCACAAAAAGTGGTTAAAGTGCTACATGCCCCGGTACCTACTTCATCTCACACCTAAGGAAGGTACCCTTTGTGTTTCAGAACCTAGATTCTGGAATTACCATGTCACACACTACAGCCTTGTCTCATAAGACCTGGTGTAGGTTCCATGGCATCCTGTGACATCAAAACTTTGGCCAGTGGTGCCACAATCACGTATCCTGCATTTGTCTTGGGTCCCATGGAAGGTCTTCACATGCCTGAAAGCATCAGCTCATGGCATCACCTATGTTTGTCCTTGAGGAAGACTTGGGATAGTTTTCAGTATCCTGTAGCACAGCTAATGATAGTTGCCACCAAAATATCATTATTTCCACTCTTGATGTCTGAGAATCCACACACCTTTGGATGCCTGTGTTCACTACATAATCATACAACTCTTTATGAACTGCTGTGGTCTAGACTGTTAGGATACTCATGGACTCTGCTGACATCAAGCAAAGATGAAAACACAGGCTGGGCTCAGTTGTAGGCAATTATTGGGATCTAGAGGGCACCCTACAAGGAACTGTACAGGGACACAAGCAGAGAATGTTTATAAGGAAGAGTACTTTCCAGAAGGGAGGTGGGCCATAGCTGGGGAAAGGTCAGGCTGAATGTTCCCGCTCTCTAGCACATTGGGATCTTCCTATATTATTTATGCAGTGTGCCCTTTTAAGTTGCCTAAGCTTCAGTTGGCGTGGGCTTTCCCTGAATTTTTTTCCTGGGTTGTTTATCACTTATAGTTACTAGTTTGTATAATGCAGTTCATATGCACAAGCTCTACTCTTCTGCCCCAGCTTTACTATCAAACCCGGTAGATATGGGGGTCATAGACTCCTGCATATTTATTTCCCCGTGTCTCAGTTGCCTTTCCTCTTCACCAGCTAAGTAAGAGACCACCCTAAGAATCAGTATGGGTATATAAATCTGGCTGTGGCTAAGACACAGATTTGCAACGTTGAGCCTATACGATGGGAAAGCACAGAGACTTCTACTTGGGAGCTGTGGTTGGACTCTTGGGAGGAAAAGTTGGATAGCCTTTGTATGGCCGAGTAGGAGCCGGAGCAGAACACTGGTGTGGCAGGTGTAGAGGATCACTCACTGTCTGCTTCCTCTTAGATTGTTTGGTTGTTTTTTCCAGTCTCAACTCCTCAGAGGTTTGGTAGAAATGCAGCCACTTCTTGGGAATTTCCCACACATGCACTGGCAGATCATGCCTGGTGTGAGGAAGCAGCTAGCTGGGTGTGGTCTGTGGGTGACTCAACATGACTGGAAGGCAGCTCCCAGATTCTCCCCCATTGCACTTGTATAATTTCGGCCTCACGAGGTCATTCATTGTCTGAGCTTGCATGCCTCAGCTGACAAGGCTGGACCTGGCCCCATATAACACTTTGTCTTGTGGATCTGACGGAGAGTGACTCATCGCTCACCTGTCATGCCTCGTGAACTCCAGCACTGAGAAGCAGGAGAGAAAAGCGAAACCTTCCTAGTCTCCTCAGCGAGAAGGCAGCAAACCTGATGATGGGCACGTTCTATTGCCCGTGCTTAGGTTTGCATTTGTTCCATTCTTTCCCTCCATCATTCGTACTCTTCCTGTCCGAATCTGCCCACTGGGTATGTTTCTCACAGGCAGCAAACAGTTGGGCTTGTTTTTTAAGACATGGTCTCTCTAAATAGCCCTGGCTATCATGGAATTCACTATGTAGACTAGGCTGGCGTGGAACTCACAGAGATCTTCCTGTATGCTGGGATTAAAGACATGAGCCACCATGCTAGATCATTTTTTTTTGTCTTGATTTTTTTTTCCTTTGAGATAGGGTCTCAGGTAGCCCAGCTGGGCTTAAACTTCTGGGGTTATAGATGGGCACCATCATACTTGATTTATTCAATACTATGAGTCAAACCCAGGACTTTAAGTATACTAGGCAAACTCTACCAACTGAGGTGCTTTACATCCCTTGCCCAGATGTTGCTTTCTTGGGGCTGGGAAAATATTGGTGAAGTGCTTGCTATGCAGGCATGAGGACCTGAGTTCAGATCCCCAGCACTCATAAAAAACCAGATACGGCAATGCAGGTCTGTAATCCAGTGCCAGTGGGGTAGAGAAAGGCAGATCCCTAGAGCTTGTAGCAAACCACTAGCTGACTGCATAAACTGCAAGTTCAGTGAGATACCCTGTCTGAAAAAGGGAGAAGCAATTGAGGAAGACACACAACATTGACTCTATCTGTATGATTTCAGTGCTCTGGGAAAGTAAATAGTTTTTACATGTTGTTGATGATAGAGTGTCGGAGCCCACCTTTATTCTCTATTAATAGACATTTCATTTTATCTTAAGCTATTAGGAGAAAAGGAAGGGGTTCCTAGAACTCATACTGTAGACCAGGCTGGCCTCAAACTCAGAGACCCACCTGCTTCTGCCCCTACCCCTCTCCCCGAAAATTAAGATAGAGTATCTTAAGTTTCTATTGTTGTGATGAAATACTGACCAAAAGTAACTTAGGGAGCATCTCAGTTCTTTTTCTATTGATGTGACAAAATGTCATGACCAAGGCGACTTCTGAAAGAAAGCATTTGTTGGGGCTTACAGTTCCAGAGGGCTGGAGTCCATGAGCATCATAGTGGGGAGCATGGTGGCAGGCAGGGATGGAGCTGGAGCTTATATCCTTTCCCAAAAGTAGGAGGCAGAGAAAGCTAACAGAAAATAGGATGGGCTTTTGAACCCTCAAAGCCCACCCGCAGTTATACCTCCTCCAATAAAGCCGTACTTCTTGATCCTTCTACCAACTATAGACCAAGCATTCAAATACAAGAATCTATAAGGACCACCCATTCTCATTCAAACCACCACAGGTTAGAATGTGGTTTTTTTTTTGTTGTTGTTGTTGTTGTTTTTTGTTTTTTCGAGACAGGGTTTCTCTGTAGCTTTGGTGCCTGTCCCGGAACTAGCTCTTGTAGACCAAGATGGCCTCGAACTCCCAGAGATCCGCCTGCTTCTGCCTCCGCCTCCTGAGTGCTGGGATTAAAGGCTTGCGCCACCACCACCACCACCACCACCACCGCCACCACGTGCGCCGCCGCCACCACCGCCTGGCCTGTTTATTTCATTTTACATTTCCAGGTAACAGGAACTCAAACAGGGCAGGAACCTGGAGGCAGGAACTGAAAGCCATAGAGGAACACTGCTCACTGGCTTGCTCTTCTTAGCTTGTTTAGTTTGGTTTTTTAGACATTGTAGTTCTACCTGCCCAGGGTGGTACCTTCCCCAGTGGGGTGGTCTTCCCACCTCAATCATTAATCAAGATGTTCTACTGATTTGCCCATATGCCAATCTTAGGGAAGCATTTTCTTAATTATGATTCTTTATTCTGAGATATGTATACGTTGCATTAAGTTGATAAAAACTAAGCAGTACACAGAGCAATACAGTACTATAAAGTACTTTGGCATACAAACCTAAATTATACTTATGACAAAATGGAACGAACAGGTTAAGGTAATCTGTTCATAAGCTAATTTAATCATGGGTAAACTCTGGACCAAACTTTGCAAGTGGAATCAAGGTCTAAGCTTTTATTTAGAGCCCATTCCACCTGGTCCCTTTTCCTTTAGTGGGTTTAGGAGTTGATGTGGGAGTGTCCCTGTTCGGGCGCCATCTGTTGAAATAGGAGCGGCAGCAGGGCTGCGTCCCCAACACCCCGGCCGCTTGGCTAGCTTATGCCCGAAATAACAACACACAAACTGTATTCATTTAACTGCTTGGCCCATTTCTATCTAGCCTCTTCTAGGCTAACTCTCTCACCTGGACTAGCCCATTTCTAGTAATGTGTGTAAGCAACCCAAGGTGCGCTTACCGGGAAGATTCTAGCCTCTGTCCATCCTGGGAGAGTTGAGCATGGCGTCTCTGCCCCAGCAGAGCTGTCGGGTCTCTCCGGGAGCAGAGCAGAGTCTGACCTCACTTCCTCTTCCGCCCAGAATTCTATTCTGTTTTCTCCTCCCATCTATGTTCTAACCTATGGGCCAGCCAAGCAGTTTCTTTTATTGCTCAGCCAATGAAATCAACAGATTGATATAACACTCCCACATCACTTCCCCTTTTTCTGTTTAAACAAAAAAAAAGGCTTTAACTTTACATAGCAAAATTACATATAACAAAACAGTTATCAAGTAAAAATTACAATAATCTATATCATAACTAAGGAAAACTATAACTATAGCTAACTATTCTTAACTCCATCAAACAGTCCAGAAAGATACAATATTACCTAAGCAAATAAGAAATAAGCAAACTCTCAAACTCTAGAAATGACAGAGACATCTCGCTGCCTGGACAGTCACCCAAAGTTCCTCTGTACCGTTGGGGCATCCATCTTCGGCCTACAGGCCCATAGTTTCCAGCAGACATTTCCACAAAGCAGGAAATTTCAAAGGCAGTCATTATCTGCTTGTCCTGAAGAATGTCTTGCAGGCTCTCTCATGAATCAGGAACCCGAAAGATCATCTCACCTTTAGGCAAGTTCAGCAGTCCTCTCTCTGCAGGTTCTCTTTGTCCAGTTTATGCAGTAGTCCAGGCAAGAGCAGTTTCTTGCCCAAATGGCTATCAAACTCCATAAGGATCCTCTTCGATGCCCATCTTCTTCTTGAAGTAGATTGGTGCTGCCAGGAGCAGAGTGTCTCATTGTCATGAAAAGCCCTAAGTTGTTAAAACATTTAAAATGCCATATTCTATAATCTTTGAAAAATATGAAGAATGGCTATCTAAAATATATCTATGTACATCTAGAAAATCTTAACTAACATGACTACAAACTTAACTATTATTAATGATTATTCATTAACAACCTATATGCATTACAAAATTAACCTTAAATTTAAATCACTAAAGCAAAATCCATATCAATGTAAATTATTCATACCTATATCATCTCCCCCTTTAAATGTAAAAGAACATTTATAAACAATATTTGGGAATATGGGCGCAGATTTTTCTCTCCAAACTGCTTCCTGCTGAATGGGGGCGTCGTTAACTAGGTCTTTCATGGTATAACCTGTGTGCTAGTTTCATCTGTTGGCAGTTGAGCGAAGCAATTTTCTGAAGGTATTCACAGCAACCATTCAGGAGGGCGTGATCCATCATACCATATTGGAATAGAAGAAATGAACAGGGTCTCATCCTCTGTGAAAACAAAAAAAGAAACTCCTTTCCAAAGTATCATGTCCTTAGATCCAAATTTCAAAGTCAAGGCATCAAAATCCCTACGATGGATTAGTTCAGCAGCATTTATAAACAAATATCTTTTAGCATCTGTTGCTCCTTCCTCAGCAATAATCTATTAATTCTTAGATATTCATTTCAGCTAGGATTGGATGAAATTAATAAAAACTCAACCTAGAATTAAAACTTTTCCTTTTTTTTTTTTTTTCAGGGGAGGGTTTATCTCTTTAACAGCTCTGGCTGTCCTAGAAATCGCTTTGTAGACCAGGCTGGCCTCGAACTCAGAGATCTGCCTGCCTCTGCCTCGAGTGCTGGGATTATTAAAGGTGTGTGCCACCACCACCTGGCTCCTATCACAATTTATAAAGGACAGTAAGAGTCACAATAGAACTGTAACAATATACATAGGTTGTATGAATGTGGTCAAAATATTTGTTTTCATTTAATTAGTATTTCTGAATCACAGTTAGATAATGCTGACTAGAGGGAACAGAAGCCAGATCGGTGGGGAGAGGGTTACAGCTCTCTCCTTCATATGAAATCATTAGTGTTCTTACCTGCATTCTGCTCATTTTTCTCATTCCATCTCAACTGTTTAGAACATCCTTGCAGCCCACTCATCACCCTTAGTCAGATTCTGACCTGAGGAGTGGGGGCTTGTCTCCATTTCTCCAAATAGAGGTTGAACACTTTGGTCAATAGTTGGGGCTGGATCCAGGAGCACCACATTGCAGAGAGGAAGCCCTTCTTGAGATTAGATTCGGATGTGTCATTTCATTAACACTTTACACGTGTGGGGTAACTAGGTGGAGGATATTTATGTCAACAACGTTACGTCTTGTAAATAGCAGTGTCACAGTGGGAACAAGTGTCAGTAAACTAAGGCTGTACCCAGGGTGGTTGGGGAAACAGGAAGTTGCAAAGGCAAAATAAGGAGATTATTATATCACAAAAAAACTAAGTTTTGGCTGTAAGAGCCAGCAACAAGAGTGGTAATAGTCCAAGGCTGGACAGACAGCAACTGAGCACAGGGCCTTACACAAGCATCCAAGTGTGGCAGCCTTGGTGTAAGCAAGGGTTTTGGCAGTCTGTGAGGTAGACGAAGGGGCTCCTTCTCCCCCGACACTTCCTTCCACATTCACATGGATTCCAGGCTTCAGACGCAGGTCAACAGACTTGCACAGCAAGCACCTTTACCTGCCAAGCTGTGTAACACGTGCCCCCTCCTGGCTTGTTAATCTGACTGGGGACTTAACTATCATTTCTAGTTACGACGGTCATGGGAGGAAATAGTAGCTAGTGTCTGTCACACAAGGCCCAGGGTGTTAACTTTTTTTAATTTTGCAAATCTGGAGTATGCCCCATTAAGTTACTGGGCCACTTGTGTCTCCACATAGGAAAGGACCCAGGCGCTCAAAGGCAGAGCCTGGGCAAGCCTATGTGCTTGGTCACGTTTTGAGACTCCCTGGACAGTCTCAAAACCTGCTGGTAAAGACTCTGAAACAGGAGGTGTTGTTTATCTGGCAAAGAGCTTGAGGGCATAAATAAATAAATAAATAAATAAATAAATAAATAAATAATTTTTCTTCCCCTTTATTCTAAGACCAAGAGATATCCTCCTAGCCAGAGCTTCCGCAGCTCCCCAGTAGTCCGTGGGGCAGGCAGGGCAGAGATACAGGTGCCCCTGCCCCCATCCAAGTTCTTACACATACCTGGTCTGTAGAACCTGCAGCTCACAGGGTAAATTAATTAGCATTAGTGCCACTCCGCAGGGCACCACCAGTTGTGCCTTGAAGTCAGTGCTCTAAGCTTCAAGTGGCTCTTCCAAAAACATCTCCAGGAGGCCTTACCCAGAGTTCTAGGATCTCTAGGAGAGGCTAGAAGGCTCCAAGGAAACCTGGCTTCATAATCACTACTCAATTCAAGTTCTTGGCAGGCCATAGGCCAAATAGGTGAACATCCCTCTAGCCCCCATGAGTTAAACTCCCATTATGGCTGGACCTTCCTCAAGATTCAGGGCCTAGATGCTGGAAAACAGCACTTGATGGGCAAAACTATGTCTGCCCACCCTGCAGAACTGCACCTGCACAGCCTTGGGGCACATCCTAAGCCTCAAGGAAGGGTAGCTTGTACTTCAGAAGGGCCCCAGGGCAAGAGGCTGCCTCCGGAACTCTTCCTGCATCATGACCTGTGGAGCATTACAGGGCCTCAGCAGCAGCCACGCTGTCCTCCAGCTGCTGAAGCAGCTCCTCTGGCTGTGGGGAGAATGCGCTCGTGTCCACTCTTTGAAAGTCAGGATGTGCAACCACAGAGGCCAGCACATCTGCAAGGCGGCCAACATCAAATGCAGCCTGCTGCAGGCCCAGCCCGAGGCCTGTGCTGGCCCCTGTATCCCCCTTCAGTTCTTGCCTCAGGACCAGAAGCCTCTTTTCAGCGATGACCTTGAGAAAATGGTAAAATTCTTCAAAATTGATCCCCGTGCAGGCCTTCATGATGACCTGGGCCAAGAGGAAAAGGAAAGTAAGGCCTGGGAGTCACATCCAGACTCAGACTGCTCTGGTGCAAAGATCCCTCCCACACACCCAGGTGTCAGGGTTAAGACGGGACCCGGAGGCAAAGGGACAGAGCCAGGAGCGTGGCCAGTAGGGTCTGCATCATGAAGCCTGGCCCTGGCATCCGCACTGGCTGGCTCAGCCTGGGCTGGTTGACCCCACCTGGCAGTGGTGGTGCCAGTCAGGCATGGAGTCCTTCCACTCTCTGACCTCCTGCTGTACTGCCTGGAGTTCTTGCTGCAGGAAGCGCCACATGTGAGCCAGGTTGCAGCCATTGACCCAGTTGTGGTTGATGGAGATGGTGTCGTCCTGGAAGGCAGAGGAAAAGCTCCATGAGGCATCAGCAGGCATCACCTTTGGTGGGCAAATCAAATCCCGTTCCACGTCCACCAGGCTTGGTGCTTTCTGTGGGTGTGACACTTAACTGTCACCCTGACACAGTCTAGACTTATCTGAGAAGATAGTCTCAGTGAGGAACTGTCTACACTAGATTGGCCCGTGGGCGTGTCTGTGGGGAGCTTGTCTTCACTGATGTGGGAGGACCCAGCTCACTGTGGGTAGCACCACCATTCCCTAAGCAGAGGGTCCTGAACTGTGGAAGAGCAGAAAACTGAGCTGAGCACAAACGAGAAAGTAAACATGTATGCCTCTCTGTTCTTGACTGGCTGTGATGTGACTGGTGTCTGAAGTTCCTGTCTTGGCTTCCCCACAACCATGAACGTGGAATACACCCTTTCTCCCCTGAGTTGCTTGTGTCAGAGTACTTTGTCACAGCAGAGGTAGCAGACACCCAGCCTCGGAAGCCAGGAAATGCTGACCCCCATCTCATGATGGGGCTAACACGTCTGGATGAGAGCTGGAGGGTCCAAATTAGAACAGGGCAAGCGGATGAGCTAGCTCTCCGTGGTCTCACTGTGGCTTTCCTGCTGTGTCCAGCCTTTGCAGGGGAGTAGTACTGCTTTCTTTCTAGAGAGGTAGTTGGGGGTGTAGAGGAAGGGGGCCTGGCAGAAGCAGGGTCATGTGCAGTCTTACCAGGTTGTACACTTGATGGTGCCATCCGCTGGGCACAAAAATCATCTCACCAGCCTCCTGTATGACTTCAAGGGGTAGACTGCTGTGCTGCATCCTGGGATACAGGCGAGTGTCCAGGAGTTCGGGGGCAGTCACATCATAGGGCAGGTTACCATGGCAGTCACGAAGGGCCTCCTCCTGTCCTGGCGGGAAGAACAACCATTTCTTCCTCCCACAGATGTTCACTGACCAGCTGAAGGAGCGGAAGATGTCCGCATGGAAGGGAGACCTACAGCAAGGGCTTCTGGTTTGTCTTGTGGAGTCCTGTGTGGACCCTGGCTTTTTTGATAGGCCTCTAGGCAGATGCCCCAGATGGTCACACCTCCCACCTCATCTTTACCAGGTGCCCCTGGGCCCCGCATAGACAAAGCGGTAGTCATCCACATTGAGGACATCCCAGAACTCGTTCAGCCAGTCTGATGAGAAGTACACAGGCAGGGTGAATATATCTTCCAAGTCATCCACCAAGGAGTCTCTGAGGAAAGAACAGGAGCGGTATAGCGCTAATCTACTCTGTGCCCTATCCCAGCAGGCTCACCTGCGTCAAATTAGGCCACCCAAGATCACCCAGTCCTGGTGGACAGCTTGACTGCAGCAGATTCTGAGGACCTGAGCTGAACCTCAAGTTGCTCGGTTCAGAATGCTGAAGATAAAATGACTTTGGGGATACCGTGCTTAGGTACTCCACTGTGGCCGTGGTCACTGGGGCTTTGCACAAATGTTGAGCAGCATCCCAGTTCCTCCTTTTCTTCACCAATACCAGAGAGCTTAACACTACCTGGCAAATCCAGGCTACAGCCCTAGGTGTGAGAGCCTCAAAACCCACCACTGGGTCCCCAAACACTGGATCATATTAACATCAGCCTCAGAGAAGGCACAACTCCATCAACATCATGCTGGAAAAAGCATCCAGATTCATGTTCCTGTAACTCCCAATAAGAGACGGAGATAGGCAGAGCCCCATAACAAATTATCTGTAGGTTCAAACATCAGGATTGTCTGCTTTTGAGCACTCAGCAAACTATTAAACTCTGCTCAGGCATCACTTCCCCTGTGGCCTCCTCATTATGCAACTCCATGCCTCCTTCTGCCCTTATGGTTTCAGGGTCTTCCAGACAAAAGCACAGGCAAACATTGAATTTACATCAATGATCAATTTTCTAGCATAAATATGCCAGTATAATAGTTGGGAAATATTCATTACCTCCTCCACACAAAAAACAAAACAATCCAATGGAAATGTTTACCTAAAATCTCAAACTTAGACACACGACAGTATTAGGCCTGTGAGTCCATCTGCACCTGCTCAAACATTATACAGATCTAGGACCAGCGTCTGGTCACACTTTACCCAGCTCCTGCATAGGCCAGCAAGTAGAATGTCAGGGTAGCCAGAGGCTGGTGTTTCTTTTGCATCTGGTCAGTTGTGGAAATTGCAGGGGCCTGAATTCCATCCCACTCTACAGTCCTGAGCCTTATTTTGCACACAAGCGATACAGGAATTCAACTGTTCAGTGTGCCTTCTGCTGGGGTTCTGAACACAACCGTCTGTGCTTGTGAAAGTCAGAGAAAGCACGTGGTCCCAGGGCCACCATGGAGGGAGTGGTGGTGTTCTCAAAGTGAGCATCATGTGGGCTGGAGGTCTTAGGTACAGGCAAAACTCTGACAACGATCTTATGTACTGACTTGTCCAAGTTGGAAATACCATAAATTTAAAAATGTATTAACAGCATGTGTTTAGATGCTCAAGACCTTAGTATTAGCACTTCCAAAAATAAAAGGGCAGCAGTGTGCCTAAATGCACGGCCACTGTAGCATATCACAGCAACGGAGCATACTCTAGAGGCGTGATCATTTCAGTAGACCCATGGGCTGGGTGGGAGTATCGCTTCTCGATGCTGAGAGAGAACAAAGAGAGAAGGTAAGAGAAAAGGGATGGGGAAGAAACAGACCACGTGTGGCCAGCCTGGAAAAATAGCAAAATCCAAATCTCGAAGTTTACTAAACTCTCTGCACTCCTGCACCATCACGAAGTCAAAATCTCCTAAGTAAAACTGTCACAAGTTGATGTGTGAGAGAAGCAGAGGCTAATCAGGTGTTGAGCGCCTCTTTAAGGGATTCTCAGAATGGGGCAAGAGCGGTTGTAGAAAGGGCACTTGCTCTTTTGAGAACCTAGAATGGGCCAGGCAATGGCAAGAATCCCCAGAACAACCATGGAGTGGGTTCACGGAGAGGAGAGCCCCAGAGGATCTGAGAGGAACCTGCTCAGACATTATACAGAAGACGCCACCTGGACCCATTCAAAAAACACTTACTTTCCTCATGACAGTCCACTGGGCTGGGTGGTGACCTTTCCCAGGAAGCTCCCTCCCACCAGCTTTGAGACAGACTAGAACTTGCTGGAGAGGTAACCCCTCTGAGTGCAGGAGGAATGACCTAGAATGCTCTACCAAGGAGACCTGCACTCGCCGTTTAGGGACTGCCCCGTTACCTGCACAGGTGCCAGTCCTTGAGGTAGAGGCAGCCCCTCGGGGAGGAGCAGCCTCCTTGTATGTACTCCTTCCAGTAACTAATGTAGTCACGGAAGGGCATGTGCTCCTTGGGATTTGAATTGTACTCCCGCACTCCACAATTGGCAACCGGTACAACCACGTCTCCTGCAGCGAGAGGGTGGGCACAGAAGTGGCAGAGTCATCAGTGTAGTTCACCCCCTTGGGCTCCTGCCACCCTCTGGGCGAATTATCCAGATCCCACTCGTCTGTCCTGTCCAGGCCACCCTCCCATCCCGGGGTCTACGCCTCCCCATCTGCTCCGACTTCCCCAGGCAGGCCGCCGGCTCCCTACCATACTTCTGCAGCAGATAATCGAAGTCAGGCTTCCCCGCCAACGTCACCCAGCGCCGCCGGCTGCCCCAGCTCTCGGTGAAGGCGCTGGAAAACACGCAGGGCAGGTTAGGCAGCAGGAAGCCCTTCACGAAGTCGGCGTACGAGAAGGCGTCCGGCGACTGAATGAAGGTCACACTGCTGGGTGCAGGCCCCCCGCAGCCAGGGACTCGGCCCTCGAGGTCCCGGTAGTGCCGCTCGGCAAAGGTGCGAGTCTCCCGATCCATCCACCGGGGAACCTGACCCCAGAGGCCCAGCCCTCCTTCTCACTACACTCTAAATGGGGAATGGAGGCCGAGAACCCTAAGACCTGTTTGGAGCAGAATCCACAGTGGAAGAGCCCGGAACCAGATAACAGAGGTGCAGCCTTCCAGCAGGAACTCAAGCCTTGGCGCTCCCGGGATGTGCGCGTGCGCCCTACGCGGGCCCGCCCTCTCGCGCAGGCGCAGAGCGCTCGCCCGGTGGCGGACCTGCTTCCCAGCGGCTGGTGTCAGTGTTTGGTGGTCCAGTGGCGCTTGCCACTGCGTCTCCTGTGCGCTCCTCTTGTCTCAGGTGAGCGGTACTGCTAACGCGCAGCTAGGCAGTACTCGAGCCCGCCACTGAGACAGGAGATGGACATGAGTCCCAAACCTTAGGGGATGACGGAGTCCTGAAGAGATGGTGGGGTGCGAGCGGAGGGTGAGGATCCGCGGGGCGTGGTGAGGCTCCTGAGTCTCCGGGATAGGTCGAGGAATCTTTCCAAGGATTGTGTTGTTTACCTAGAGGTAGAACGGGAGAAAAGTGACTTTTGGGAGATTCTGAGGTCAGATAGAGAGGTGTGTGGATTAGGTCGGGCAAGAGTAGAAACAGGAGGCAGAGGATTGTTTGATATAATTCGCCCGTTGTGGACCTCACTGTGTTTCTTGTGGTCAAAGTGTAGTACTCTATTGCAGCTAGGTCATGGTAGGAGATGACAGCTCTTAGAGAAATACAAGTGGAGAGAAACATATCCACGCCAAGGCACGTGCTGCACGCCTTAATCCCAGCATTGGGGATGCTGAGGTGGAAAGATCCAAGGGTTCTTAGGACAGTATGAACCACAAACCAAGACTTGTCTCAAAAAGAAAAAAAAAAGCCAGAATATAATAACAACAACAATAAAACCCCAAGTCACCCAAAAATTCCATCTATGTGCAATCATTAAATCTTCTGGTATCAAGCCTGTTTTTCTAGGCATACATGAATTTGTACATTTGATTCCTGTTCCTCCCTCCTCCCGGAGTTTTCCTTCTTTTCCTACACTGGCAGTATGTTATATTTGGAAACATCTTTTTAGATCTTTAATCTACTTCTTGGTATACAGTTCTTAAAAGTCTTGGATTATTTGAGCTGATAAATGCCATTTTGCATATAAGTTGTCCAACACCATCCGACATCCTGTAGGTTGGATTCCAGGTGGAGCTGGTAACTAAAACATGAGCAGGACCAGAGAGTAGGGACTTTCAACCCAGCCCTTGGCCCCTAGGGCTAAAGTTTGAGTAGGTTATCAATGACCAGTGTTTAGTTAGCATTGCCCCTGTAATATTAAGTCCAGAAAATCCTTAGAGGACTCATTCAGAGGATCTTAGAGAGGGTGCCTAGGGAGCGCATGGGCAGGGTCTTCTCATACTTTGACCTCTTGCATCTTTTTATACCCTGTGTAATAAAACAGTAAATGTAAGTTAGTGTTTCTCTGAGTAATATGAGTTTCTGGGAGAAAGCCAACTCAAAGAGGGGTCTTTGGGACCCTCTTTATAGGTACTGGTCATCAGAGGTGGCACAGCCTGAGCTTGCATCTGTACTGAAGTAGGGACATCTTGGGAGATTGAGCCCCCACCCTTGGGATCTGATGCCATCTTGAGGCAGACATTGTCATAGCTGAACTGAATTGAAGGACCTTCTGGTGTCCACTGCTGACAGTTTTAGGGTCCCAGAATTCAGGGCTATGATGTGAGACTAAATGTAAAATAAGTGGTTTGTTTTTTCCATAAAAGTATGAAAAACCCAAGTAGGAATTGCTTCTTTTCCTGCGTATCTGAGACCAGTGTCCCGAGAAAGAGGTCAGGGCCAGCAGGTGTGTTTGCTGTCAAGAGTTCTGGGGCAGCACAGCCCCTAACACAGTGACTGGGACATGGGCTCCTGACCCCTATTTAGTTAGTGTTGTAATTCTGGTCTTCAGTGGTGGCCTCCGGGTGTCAGTAACACCGTCGGATATGTGAGGCCTGGAGAGAGGCCTGGAACACAGGTGTGTGTCCATGAAGTTACCTCCCTACCCCCAGCTGGGAACCGCTGGTGATGCACATCCTCTGCCCACACAGACCTATGGAAACTACGCATCCTGGGCAGAGCCACCCCAGAGGAAAACAGGAAAGGACTGGAGTTGGCACCCCGAGGAGATGAGGTGGAAATAGTGGATGGTCTCATTTCTCTCTGGATGTCTGCAGCATGCCCTGCAGCTAGGCCCTGGCGTTTGAAACATCCTCAGAAGCATGGCTGAGCCTCCCGGGGTGGAGATGGGAACTTGTGAGGGAGTGGAAAGAGGGTCTGCCTTGGAGCAGGAGGGGAGCAGGAGGGCAGGTAATGGAAAAAGCCAGTCTTGCCGCCCCCGCTCGGACACACTGCCCCACTGTTCTCCCTCTCGGCCCCGGAGTGGAAGGTGTGCAGAACGTTGCGTGTTCGTTACTTTGGAAATTAACTAAAAATAGGCTGTTTACTCGCTATTGAGTTCTACTCAAGGGCACATGTGTGATGCAAATGCTGAAAGAGACCCATTGTGCCCACCCCAGTGTGTTAGGCGTCAATAGTCAAGTGACGTGGGCCTAGCCCCCAAGAACATCACTTATGTGAATTAGCTTGACACCCAGGGGGTGCCTGCCATGACTTCCCATGGTGATTGTGCCTCTTACATTCAGGGTCCACACAGGACTCCTACTCTACCTGTACTGGTGGAGGCAAGTTACACCAAACAAAGAATTCAGGAACAGAGCATCTCTGGAAGCCCTCTCAGTATGTGACCAGGTGCCCACGGAGTGCACAAGGCTTCTGTGAAGGTCACCTTCAGTGCACAGAGCGAGTTACCTTGGGAAATCTCTCAGGTATGGGAGTTCTGTGGTTGTGGTGGGCATGAGGAAGGGGAAAGGTGCCATTTAAGCAGCAGAAGCTTTAAGATGAAGAACAATTGAGAGTCGGGTGGAGCGGAAGGGGCAGTAGAATGAAGCCCCATTTGACGGTCGGAGCTGGACTTGCGAGGTGGTGTTTTCTGCGATTTGTTTTGCAGTACTCTTCCTCACTCTCCCAGAACTCAGAGCCCCCCATATGCCTAGCAGGTGCTTTACCCTTCGGGAGCCAGTATTCAGAAGAGTTTTCAACGGAAGCCCGCCGTTTTCTCATTCTGTTTCCTAACTGGTTGGTGGTGAATGAGGGGCAGGAGGGAGTGAGAAGGTCCCGGAGGGGCTGTGTCGATGGAGGATGACACTACACTCGAGAGGGTGTCACTGTGGAGAACTGTCAGTGCTGACAGATGGGGGTCACAACCTGTATCCCAAGCCAGGTCTGAATAGAGCCAGATTAAAAGTGAAAAGTACAGAAAGAAAATTTATTCAATGTGGCCACATTGGGACAGATGATCTAGTGAACCTCCAATCTGGAGTGAATCTGGAGTGAGATTAAATAGAAGGCTGAAGATTTGCCTATTTAAGCAACACAGGTGTGGCCCCATCATTAACCCATCCTTGACTGGACTTCAGTCTCCTGTAAGGTGGTCTAACAAGTTGTTAGACTCACGTGAACCCTCTTTCTAGGAGACAAGTTCCCTCTGGCTAGTGCTCTTTTCCTTTTCCCAGCTTGAGATTCCTGGGGAGATTCCCATCTCTTTGGGTCCATTGTTTCAATACTCTGATAGTCAGATTGAGAGACACAATTGTCTCTTTAAAATATGTTCGTTTTTTGCCAGCCTGTTACATTAGGATTTGCTTATGGGTTTAGGAGGATGAGGAAGGCATAGATCCAGAAAGACTCTTTGTTCCAACACAGCTTCTGTTAAAAGACGAACCACATAGCCAGTACCTAGTAGAGTATGAGGTACCCAACAGATGAGCAAACATCCAGCTGGGCTGGTTGGAGAAGCCTGTTAGGTGTGTCATAAAAATGCTCAGCACCAACCAGAAGCCTGAGTTGAGCCTTGAGAGGTCATGGGTTGATAGATGTGGGTGGGTGAAGGCAGCCTTGTCACAGTCCTCTTACACTTTGTGTCTCGTACTGGCGGCAGTAACTGGAGGGGGGTGATGGCATCTGAGAGGGGGGGTGGTGTGTGTTTGAACTTGGAGGTTTTTATTGTTTTTTTTGGTTTTTCAAGACAGGGTTTCTCTGTAGTCTTGGTCATCCTGTAACTCACTCAGCAGACCAGGCTGGCCTTGAACTCAGAGATCTGCCTGCCTCTGCCTCCCTAAAGATGTACACCATCACCGCTCAGCTTAACTGGGAGATTTTTAATAGGCTTGTGAACTGATGACTTTGTCAAGGGGAATTCCTGGAGAGAAGTTCTGTCTGATTAAAACTACAGGGATGCGGAGAGGTTGGAAAGCTGCCAGGAGCTGATTAGCTTATCTTGGGCCCACTTTAGCCACCTGAGTTGCTAGCTGTTCCTTGTCCACCTCTGTATCAGTAGTATCCCGTGACTAATAGGTTAAAAACCTTTGGCATCTAGTAACTTAGCAGGCCACTAGCTTCTACTGTCTACAAGCTAAGCCTGTCATCAGATAGCATCTGTGGCCCATAGAAAAGCTTTGTCCACCTTGCTGTAAAGGCCCGTCTGATAAACTCACCAAAGAGTTTTACACTTGCTTCATTTATGGCTGTCGTTATTCTGTAAAGCTACAAAGCTTCATGAAACTGCTTTCACTTTGGAACGTGGAATTTGGAGCGACCTAAATCTGTGTTGCGGGACCATGGTCACTCAGATGGCTCCAGAAGAAGCATTTGTTATTTGAGGTGAGAGCTCTGCCTTTTGTGCTACAAATGGGATTGCCATGACCTGTAGTCCGTGTCCAGTTGCCAGAGTTCTGTAGATGAAGCTTATTGGAGTAGCCATGCCTCTTGGTTGATGTGTCACCGTGGTGGTGACTAAGATTCGTGGTGTCTAGGCCTGAAGTACTTACTTACCACATGGTCCTCACGCCGGGTTGGTAGACCTGCTGCAAAGAAGAGTGAAATCAGTGATGCTGAGGAGGACGGGGTGGGTGGAGGACCCTGTGCAGAATCTGGCTTCAAGGAGAGTAGGAGCCCCTTCTTGAGGACTCTGGGTGATGTCAGACTAGGCAAGGTCATAGGGTCTAAACACGCGTGGGCAGCTTCTGCTGCATGGGTAGGAACACTTTTCTCCTTTCTGCCCTTCCACTTAATAACTGTTTATTTTGGCTTTCTGGAAAAGACATCCTGGAAATCTGTGGTAGGGAAAGTTTTGGCCACATGCTTCTCCTTTGAAATTTGTCACATATGGGTACAGTGGTCATACTTATTATCTGTAATATCATGACAAGTGCTTGCTGTCTCCTCTCAACTCTTGGTTCTCTGTTGTTTTTCTCTTTGAATTTTAGAATGACCTAGAGCTGGTATTGACCTGAGGTCTTTTAGTTATTTTACCAGAGGGTAAACAGAGGTCCAGAAGGTGAGGTAACTTTTCCCGAGTCGTAAAGCTGTGGTGGAACTGGAGGAGCTGCAGCTGGGACCATGGCAAGCTTCCTCTGCTGCCCCGCTGCTAGGCCTGGGGATTTTCTGGGGAGTGTACAGATAATTTCACTGCCTACTCTTGCTCTGTGCAGGAGCAACCTTGTGGAGCAGGTGATTGTTTATACAAACTTTTTGTGGTGTCTAGCAGTGTGGCAGTGTGTTGTCCCATTTCCTGATTTTTATTTCTATTAATTCCTAATATGATTCCTAAAATCCTGGGCAATGAAGTGCCTTCTGCTGGTAGGTAGCCCCTAGGTAATTTCAGGGTGGGACGGTCATAGGAAGATGAGGGCAGAAGCATCAGAGGAGGGGGACTTCAGTCTTATCCCCAGACCCCAAAGAAGGAAGAGGGTCTGACAGCTGAGCAGATGAGCCGTGGCTGGTAGTTGAATCAGTCACACCCATGGAATGAAGCCTCTGTGGGTAGACTGCCACATAGTAGACTTCCTCGGAGCTGAACACTTGGAAGTTCCAGGGAGGGCAAGGCAGCCTTACTCAATCTTCCTACCTGGCCCTGTGTGTTTCTTCATCTGCATTCATTTTAATGCCTTTTATAATCCAATAGTAAATGTTAGTGTTTCTCTGTCTTCTGTGAGCTGTTTGAGAAAATGAATCCAGTCTGAGAAGATGGTGAGCCCTGACATATGGACAGTGGGTCAGATGTAGCCTGGGTTTGAGGTTGGCATCTGGAGTGAAGGCCATCTTAGGGACAGACTTGTCTTCAAGTAGACAAGGTTGCAGTGAAAATGGATTGCAGAAACACAGCTAGTGTTCGCTTTAGAACCAATTCCTGGGTGCTGTGTAAGGAGACATCACACACACATGTGTTTGCAGAAGTGATAGCAATGTAGGAGAAACTGGATTTGGGTTTTTTCCTTATGTGGATCCAGTCATTGAATAAGTCATTGTCTGTGAGCAATGGGAAACCCTTTCCAGCCAGAAACGAGACAAGGCTGTCTTCAGAAGCTGAGTGGTGTTCCCTTGGCCTTGGAAACCGTGAGTGGGCTGAACTAGCTCCCCTAATTCTGAGAAGCGCATGTCAGTACTTTTTAAAGCTATTATTTTGTGTTGGGGGAGTTTTACCTGAATGTATGTACACCACTTGGATGCAATACCCTTGGAGGACAGAAGATGGCATCAGATCCCCCCCCACAGGAGTTATAAATAGTTGTGAGCCACTATGTGGGTGCTGAGAATCAAACCTGGGTCATCTGGAAGAGCAGCTAGTCTTAAACAGCTGAGCCATTGCTCCATCCCCACCAGTGACTTTCAAGGGTTCAGAGGTCACTTGAATGGCTTGGAGGTGCTCTAGCCTGTGACCACTCGTTGTCCTGGAGTATAGGCTGTTCTGCTGAGGCATGAAGGTGTCAGCACTTGCTCCCTGTTTCTCCAGGCTCAGGTATGGGCTTCCTAGTTCAGGGACCTGTTGCCTATGACTCAGTGTGGCATATCCAAGCAGAAGACACTGACACTGGTGTGGCCTTGGTATGCTAGGGAGGAGCTCATAATGCAGACTTGTCTGCTGAACCCCTCCCTCAGGAAGACAAAGCAGCCTTCTCTACAGAAGGAAGTGTCTCCTGCAGCTGAGAAAATCTCCCCCACTTTTCCAGTGACATCAGGCTGTAAACTTCCTGGCTGTTTCTCATGGAGCTTTCCTGATGTAAGAGTTTGAGGTGTTTTGTTTGTTTTTAATGTGGTGGTTCCCCTGGTCTGGCCAAGGACAGGTTGTTAGGAGGCCTGTCAGGCCCCACATAGGACCTGGTTGTCCTCTGCAACCTGGGGTTGTCTACGAAATCCTTTTCTAAGTGACTTTTAGGTGTCTTCTTCTCTCCCACCTGTGATGGCGACAAAGAGCTGGTTTGGCAGCTTCCTTCAGGTACTGTCCTAGCTTCAGGCTGTGATTTCTGGTGTGTAGCAGTGACTTGGGGGAACCATAGCCACACAGTGGAAAATTCGGGTCTGCTCTTGCGGCTGTCATGGAGGAAATGTCTAGGATATGTTTGTGAAGAGCTCGAGCCAGGTTATTAGAGAAGACAGATCTACATCTTGTTTTTACCTGGTGCTTTCATTTTGTGTGCATTCAGGGTGACACGAAGAAAGTGTCCTTTCTTCCTCTGCCCCTGTCCCTGTTGTCTGCCTGTTGCTGTGCATAGGATGTGTTGTCTGAGGGTGACTACCAGATGGTAAAGCCAAGGCCAGGAAGCAGGTTTTTGGTATCTTCCTCATGCGGCGACCCTTTAGTACAGTTGCTCTTGTTATGGTGGTGACCCCAACCATAAAATTATTTCCTTGCTATTTCATAACTGTGGTTTTGATACTGTTGTGAAAATATCTGGTATATAGGTTGAGAACCACTGCCCTAGAGGTTCTAGGAAAGATGGATTCAAGACTCAGGGGTAGACTCCTCCCACCCCTGATGGGTAGCTTCCATGTCAGTCTGGTATATTTGGTTTGTTTCATACAGTGCTTGGTGAAGGCTGCCATCAGTACAGGATGGGCCTCCACCATGCCACGGTGTCCCAGCTGAACCAAAAAGCGAAGACCCATCACAAGGAAGTCACTGAGCCAGAACCTTGAATAGGATATGGTCTGCTGTTCTCCAAGAGCATCCAGTCAAACAAACAAGATGTGTCATTTTGTGTCCTTGTCTGCTACTTGGAGTCCCCCTGCTTGATCCAGAAATTGTGAGTAGGCGAGGAGAAGTCATAGTGTTGGCAGTCCTGAGCCTTGAGTGCCCAAGGCCTAGGGGGGGCTGTACTATGCGGTACATCCAGAGGCTTTTCATTCCCAGCTCTGGGAATAGGGAACTGTTTTCCTATTATACCTAGACTGTGGCTTTACTTACTCAAGTTGAAGGTTTGTTGCTTGGGGCTTTCCCAGTGGGCCCAATACATGGCAGCTATTGTGATCCCTGACTGCTACTGCGTGTGGTACAGGTCTTGAATGGGCCTCAGATATTGGGATGCTGTGCTCCAAAAGCAGTTTGTGCTATGTTCTAAGGCATAGAGTGCTGGGCCTTGAGAGGCCAGTGTCACAACTTTCATTCCTGGCATTTGGAATTCTTGGCAGCTCCTCTTGAGTGATTAAAGCCTGCAGGCTCTTTGTCTTCAGCTGCTCTCAGGCGGTCATTTTACACCTCTGCTCCCCAGCACAATCTCGGGAACTCCTTCCTTAACTTCCTGCTGTTGCTGCCTTTGCCATTGGTACCACTTTCCTCTCTCTTACCAGCTCAGCTGACTCCGCTAGGAAAAGTAAGAGAAACAGACCAGTGAGACCACTCAGCAGATAAACCTGCTTAGTGCTAAATCTGACGACCTGAATTGATTTCCCCCAGGAATCACATGGTGGAAGGAGAGAACCAACTCCTTTAAGATGTCCTCTGACCTATACATTCATGCCTTGACATGTGTGTATTCAGGTACAGTCAGGTGTGGTTGCATCTCTCATTTAGCCACCAATCAAACTAAGGACACTTGCAAACCTCCTCTGCATTAGTGGCCTCCAGAGGGACCTCCCGGGCAGGAACTGCCCCATGTGACTCTGCACCCCTTGTTCTTAGTGTGTGCTTTTACATTTCCCTCAGGCTGCTGTCCCCTTTGTTTGCTTGTTTTTTACAAAATAATGGAATTCTGTCCTGTGAAATTTGTTGGCAGTAGCCACCAATGGGAGAGCTGGTTCGTCTAATACTCCTGTTTCTAGTTGGGCTGCTCTCCTTAGCATCCCACCAGACATGTAAGGGTTACATTTCCCTATTGCCCGACAGCACTTAGCATCCTTAGCCTCCACCACAGACACTAGGGGTTGAGCCTAAGGCTTCACATGTGCTAGGCAAGCGCTCTACTCCTGAAGGATGTCCTTACTTTTGAAGGATGTTTCTAGAACCTCTTTATTCTTTCGATAATAGCCATACTTACTGGAGTGATACAGTCAGTGGGCAAACTTTCACATAGTTGGTCACTTGTATAATTTGTGTACAACATTCATTCATATTTTAACCCTTGTTAATTGCAATTTTGTTGTTTTTAAGATCATTATATATTTTGGATTTTAATCGATTTAAAGATTTATTTGGTTATGTGTGTTAATGTTTTCCTGTGTGTATGCACATCATGTACTTGTAGTGCTCAAGAAGGCCAGAAGAGGGCGTTGGATCCCCTGGGACTAGCATTTATAGCCAGTTGTGACCTGCCATGTGTGTACTGGGAATCAAACCCAAGGCCTCTGGAAGAGCAGCAAGTGCCCTTAACCGCAGAGCCATCTCTCTAGCCCTGGGGGATATTAATCTTTTTAAAATTGGTATGCATTGTTGCCAGGCAGTGGTGGTGCACACCTTTAATCCAGCACTCAGGAGACAAGTGAATCTCTGTGAGTTCAAGGCCAGCCTGAACTCAGAGCAAGTTCCAGGACTGTCAGGGCTACACAGGGAAACTGTCTCAAAACAACAACAGCAAATTGCATACATGTGTAAAATACTGAACTTCATGGTTATGTTTTCATATATTCATATAATGTACTTTTTCCTGGTGACAGTCATTTTGACTGGGATGAGATGAGTCTCAGTAGAGTTGGTTTGCATCTCCTCTTCCCTCCCTTCTTCTTCCCTCCCCCCTTGTTATTTTGGGTTTTTTTCCTCTTCTCATTTTTCAGACAGCTATTCACATGACCCAGGAAGACCTCAAACCATGTAGTTGAGGATGATCTTGAACTTTTCACCTCCTAAGTGCTTGGATTACAGGTGTATTTACTACACCCAACTTGATTTGCATTTTCTTGGTAGCTAAAGATGTTGGGCATTTTTTATATATGTTTATTGACTTTGCACACTTTTTAAAAAATTAGTATTATTTTTCCTGTTTATTTTTTATTACTGTTTGAGGCAAGTTCTCTGTATTTATGCCATGCTCTCATCCCTCCTGCCTCAGCTTTCCAAGTCTTGGGATTGCAGGTGTGTGGTTCTGCATCAGGCTGATTTTCACTATATTTTTAAAAAGTTTTTATGGCCCTGTTTATCAGGGAATAGGTGCCCAATTTTCTTTTGTTGTTGTATCTTTGTGAGGTTTTGATAGTCCTTGACCTGATAAAAAGGATTTTACAATGTTCTTTCTTATTCAATATTTTTTAATTTTTGAGAATTTGATTATTTATTCTCTAAATGCTTTGTGGAACTCAGTCAAAAAAAATCATCATGCCCTTGATTTTTTTTTTTTTTTAAGACAGGGTCTCACTATGTAACCTTGGCTGGTCTAGAGCTTGCTATGTTTATGGGAGACTTTTAACTACGGTTTCCATTTTATTTCTTATTACTGGTATGTTTAAATTTTCTGTTTCTTTTTTATTTAGTCTGGGTAGGTAGAATATGTCTAAAATTTGTTAATTTCTTTTAGATTTTCCAGTTTGTTAATCATGTAATTTTTTTCTTGTAGTTTCTTTTTTAAAGAGCAGATTTTATTTTTATTTATGTGTTTGTGCATATGCCACAAGAGAACAGTGACCACAGAGTCCAGAAGAGGGCATCAGATTCTCCGGAGCTGGAGTTACAGGTGGTTATGGACCACCCAGTGTGAGTGCGGGGAGCCAGGCTGCTGTTCAAGTGCTCTTAATCCTGAGCCATCTCTCTAGCCTGTCAGAGTAGTTTATTTTCTTTCCTTATTTTTTTTCTCCCTTTGGTTTTTCCAGACAGTGTTTCTCTGTGCAGGCCTGACTGTCCTGGACCTCGATCTGTAGACCAGGCTGGGCTTGAACTCAGAGATCCACTACCTCTGCCTTCTGAGTGCTGGGGTTTGCACCACCACACATGGCTTCAGCTCTGATTTTGCTTAGTTGGGTCTTTTTTCTTGGTTAGTCTAGCTAAAGATTTATTACTCTTTGTCTGTTCAGAAAACAAAGTCCTTTATTAATCTCTTTGTATTTTTTATTTTAAAATTTTATTTTGTTATTATTGGTATGTCTCTCTGTGTATGTGTGTCTGTACATGTGTGTACATGTACATGTGCATGCGTGCCGCTCTTTGTGTGTGGAGGCCACATGACAATTTTTGGCGCACTTCCACCACTTGGGCATATCCTATGAATTTTAATACAGGGTGTTTTTACCTTTATTTCAAGATCCCCCACCTTTTTTTTTTTTTTTTTTTTTTTT